>NW_019174307.1:9902403-10027184 GCF_002260705.1 Seriola dumerili
GTGTAGTCTTGTACCTACACTAGTTACCAAGGGGAGGAGCTTTTGCCTGCAGCACTTGAGTGTTTCTACATGTGACTGGCCTGTGCCTTGGAACATTACTGCCACCCTACTGTAGTGGAGAGAGTGCCAGCAGCAGGAGTGACCATTCCTCTCCTTGTTTACGTCAGTGTGTGAACAGAGGAATGTCAAAGCTGCGTTCTATTTACAAAACAGCTCTTTAGTTACTTTCCTGATGACATGCTAACACAGTTGTTGCAGGATTTTCTGCTACTGCCAGATGAGACTCATTCAAATCTGAGGTCAAATGGATTACCCATTCATTTTAAAACTCATGTACTGCACTAAATGATTACCATACTCATTTTACACTATATATCTGATTACATTATACATTCAATTTCTGCTTTAAACTTGAACCTATTTGTGCATTTCTATTTAAATAGAATTTAAATGAAATATTTTACATGCTTTCCTGTTACATGTTGTCCCCATTTAGGTCAGTATGCTGTCAAATCATGCAGCCACCCAAAAATGATTTCCACTCAGAAAGGAAAATGCACTGGGACTGGGAGGGATGTGACATTTGCGGAACGCAGAGAGAACTGCTGACCAGAACAAACAACACACACACATACGAACATGTGGACTTGTGGTGGAAGAGGGAAATAAATAGGCTGATGGAGTTTCCAAGGTGGAGACAGCTGTTGAAAACTGTTAAAAGGGGTGGTGGGAGTCAGGTAAAAGAACCATTCAATCAAGAGCATTAAGATAAACTAGGATTAAAAAGAAATTAAAACTACAGTTTACATCCCCCCAAACAAGCTTCTTGTTGTACCTTTGTATCCCCTGTGGCATAAAGTTTACACATTCCTATTCATGCCTACACTCTCAAAGGTTCATTCTTTTGTTATGTTGTCCAATAAAGTGAAGTGTAAATTAACCATTTACTCAAGTAGTCTTGAGGAACTTGCGGTTTAAATGATAGTTTCCGTTTGTGTTAAATTTATTTTACTACCTCTAGAAAATCCGAGGGAAATCTACCATTTTATTGACTTCAGAACATTTTTGTTTTTTCAGGCAAAACATGCTGAAAAATGCAATAGGCTAAATACAGAATAGATGTAACCTACATATTTCTTTGATAACACCATTCCTACAGGAAACAAACATGTTTTACTCTTAATACTATAATGCTTTAAATGAAATGGTTAAACAAAACAAAAAAAACGTCAACATTTTTCCAAGCTGTGAGCACTGCAAATGAAATCCATTCACCTCCTTTGTATTGGGGTGAAGGGAGGAATCTCAGAACGGATATTGCAAAGCATGGACAAATAAAACAAAAATTATCTGCATGGCTCGATCCCACTAGAGATAAGTGGAAAAAAAAGATGTTTTTTTTTTCATAATTTGGGTGAACCAACCCTTTAAGTAAAGAAGCAACCTCTTTTTACTGCTCATCTTTTAACTTCAGGATCTGAGTTTTTTCCCCTACTACAAGGTAAAATGGAAAACTACAATAAACCAAGTCATACACTTTGTCATATACTGTACTGTACTGTACGTCATGGATGATGGAACAAGTTTGGACTCCTCTGTGCCCAGTAGGGGTAGATGTTGGACTTCAGTTCCCCACAGCCAGATGCTGCTCGATAGATCTTGCTAAACCACATGGGGAGAGAGCAGTGAAACACTAAACATTGGACTTGGTGAAATCAACTTGATTTGTTCAGCTGCATTTACTCATGGATGGGTTAACCTCATAAGTTTGTTAGAAGACTAAAAATAGTACCAACAAGTCATCATTTAATACATACAGTGGGGTCCAAAAGTCTGAGAACACTTTCCTTATGTACATTTATGCTTTGTTTTTTTTTTTGTTCAGTTTAAATTGAGCCTGATGAGCAGTGGCATTTAAATCACAGATTTATAGCTTCTAGTCAAGGAATATTAGCCTGACAATCAGACTCTACTGCCATTTCGTTTCACATCATTATTATTTGAATTGCTGAAAGAAAAAAAAGTCAGATGTGGGCAGTGATTCAGAGGTCTGGAACAAGGCTCAGGGAATATGTATCTCTAATATTTTCCCTAGGGGTTATTAGACAAGATGACATTTTACCAAAGCACTTAGCCAAATCCATTCCAGTGCTGCCTCACCATTTTTGATATATCAGTTGGATAAATCATGTTAAAACTCTAGTCTGCCTCAAGTAATGGGCTATTTCTAGTTAATCTTTCTTGAAATACTTTAAATTGTTATGCAAGGTGATTAAATTTGTGTTGACATCTCAAGAAAACTCATCTTGTCTAGTGTGTCCTGCCTTTGTCCCAATGGATGGATGAATGTTAGAACACCTGTGTTTTGACCCAAGAAGATACAATTATATGACATTATCAAATTGTCACTTTGGATATATTTTGTAAATATTCATAAGTACAAATTTACACAAGCTTAACTGGTAACTTGGATACATTTTGTCTGTTTTAACAGTATCTAGGAAGAAAGCACTTGCAGCTTGATACGTGTGCTCATGTTGTGCCCATTATTATTCATTTGTTGATTTGACAATTTAATAGTGGCTCCCCAGAAAAACTTTTAAATTGTGTGTGTTGAATAACACAAAAAACATGGCATCCACATGCACTGCAGTTGCTATTGTTAAGGCCGAAGTAAAATTCTGCAGAAATTGGCACATACCAATGTGGTAAGATGAAGGCCTTAATATATCCTTGTCTTTATTATAACAGCCCTGCAACAGGAAATGCTTTAAGGCAATGTAGAAGTGCAGTAAGGAGGGGCACAAGTCAAAGTGAAAAAATGCATCCCGCTTTTAATCTGTTCAAAAGGTGAATTTTCACTCAATTTGTATCCAAAAAATCAAAACATTAATATAACATTTACGGCAGGGGTCGCCTATACATTCAAAATTAAAAACATGTGCGGAACGGCTTGAGTCAGTTTACATTTACTGGTCATGTACATCAGTAAACAGAGGTGTGAAGGTCACCATAAGAAAGAACATCTGTTCTGAAATCAATCATACCACTCAAACATTTCCTGTCTGTGCTTGGGTAGAGGAGGGGTTTTTGCTTGACAGCAACGTTCAATAGCGACCTGTGAAACAAAACAGACATCAGAAAAAAATCCAACACACTGCAACCTCAATCATAATCCATAAAACAGTTGAGAATTTGTGAAAAAGACTTACGGGGAGAATAAGACCGTGATCTGGACCGAGACCTGTAAGCTCCTCTGTAGTATGGTGATGGGGATCGCCTTCTGAAACAAAACCAAATTAACATCTTTGTCAACTTCAGAAGGTATTAAAAATACACTGAAGCCAAAATACCATGAGTTGAGAATCAATTTCCCCAATCATAATATGCTGGAATACTTGATGGATTGAGATTGTCACCTGTATGATCTGTAGTAGTCCCTGTCATCATAGCGATCATAGCCGCCTCGGTCATATCCGCGATCATACCCACGGTCGTAGTCACGTGAATGACGTCGAGGACCACTGGGACCACCTCCACCACTACACGGATGAAGAAAATAATTACTTTCACACCTAATTTAATTTTTCCATTTCCAACTGAAAAAAGACATTTCTCATTTTTGTTATACGTTACTGAGGTTAGAATAGGAGGGAGACTTCACTTGTAAGTTGGTCTTTATCTCATAAGTCTGTTATTAACACTCTTACTCAGCATGTGAATATAAATGGCTCCATTACTCTAATTGTAGAAGGACATGATACTCGACATGTGGCAAACTGTTGAGTGTAAAGTGTAAAAAATCTATGATTAAATTTTCACTTTTATTTGTAAAAAAGAAATACAATTTAATCAGTACTTAAAAAGTATATTCATAAAATAATTTATAACTTTTCAGTTTTTATGAAAACAGAACTTGGAGGTCTGAAGACAACTCTTTTAACAGGAAGCAACAACAAGCCTTACATTCAACCCGGTAATAATTTTGTACAAATAGACATTCAACAACTAACAATACATCTGGAAGTTGTAAGCGCTCTGGTTTGTGTTTATTTCTGTTTATAATAGCAAACATACAATTCCTGAGGAACTGATTGCCTACAACAGATGACACACTTCTACAATTACACAACCAATATCTTTTTCAGCTAAAAGTCTAATTAATACCTCTAATTACACTGAAGTACCCAGAGAATTCACCACTGATGGAGAGCCCAAACTCACTCAGCTACCAAATATTATGCTGTTTTTCACTTTAGTGTTAATAATGCTAGGGATTTTAGTGGATTTGTCTGCTACAGAACTGAAGTTAACCTCCTTTTCTGGGACAACTGGACGATTTTGATGTTCATGTCTCTAACTTTGTAAAAACTTCACTATTTGTTTAAAAATTGCCTTACAAATAAATTACAATTTTTTATTTTTTTTTTAACCTCCAACAGGAAACAGTGATTTTCTCCCCACTCATGGCCACTCGCAAAATTTACTCAAAGAATTATAAGCACTGATCTTTCTCTTTGATGGATTACATCTAAAATAGATCTACAAAAACAGTACACCACATCAGAGCATATCTGTTAACTGGAGGATCTAAAATGAAACACCACATGAAATGTGGTAACATGAATGAAACAGTTTCCATGGTCCAGATGTCTTACTATGTGGGTCGGCCCATGTAGATTCCAGGGGTTGGGGTGTGAGGTCTTTTTGTGATGGAGAAGTCTACCCTGATCCTACGACCATCCAGCTCCATGCCATTGGCTCGTTCCTTTGCCTGGCAGCAATCAAAAATAAACTACCACTTAAGACCCATAAAATATTTCAGGAATGTGTTTGGCAGAGGTCTTTGTCAACTCATATTCTTATACCTCTTTAGCATCATTTGTGTTTTCGAAGTAAACAAAGGCAAAGCCCCTGGAGCGCCTCGACTGCTGGTCATACACGATGCTGACATCAGCAAGGGGGCCATATTTAGAGAACACCTCCCTCAGATCCCTCTCTGTGGTGTACAAGCTCAGGCCAAACACTCCCAGGCAGCAGTTTGGGTCTGGATTTGCCTGCAATTCATAGACATTAAGATTTGGATACACCATACAATAATCCATTGAAAGAGTCCATCAATACTCAGGACAATGAAGTTTTTACATGTCAGGCAGATATAATATGCTGAAGTACATATCAGTGTTTGGGAACTACAATGGACATTTTCAGATATCATGCAACGAGAACACAGGCGATGCTGATTTAGCCATTGAGCACTTACACGGTTGCCGATGTGCCTACGGCGATTGGACATGGGTGAGCGGCTATGGCTCCTGCGCCGATGCTCTCCACTGTAGGACCTGCTATGGGATCGGCGATGATAGGACCTTGAGCGGGAACGAGATCGACTGTAGTGTCTGCGTGAACCACGGCGAGAATGGGACCTGTACAGACAGAGACAATACTTCAACATTCACATTGGTCCTATCGCTACTCACATCCAATTCTTCTAAAGTTGATAGATAGACTGACATCTTCATATCCTGTCTGACAATTGGTAGGGAAGACTTTTATGCCGCTGTAATTCTGAAAAACTTACTTAAATTTACTCACCCAGACCTTGACCTGGACTGGGACCGAGATTTGGAACGGGAGTGGCGGGAGCCTTCTTTTGAACGGGCTGGTGAGAGAGCCGGGGAGCGGCTTGCCGACTTTCCTGAGCCCCGTGGACTCACGCTCCTGGACGCAGAGCGAGACTCCTGAACGGACCACACACACACACACACATACGCCTTGTCAGTACCAATGAGAAGACAAACTGAGAAATTTGACTCAATATTTCTATTTACTTAAGTATTAACACAATCCTGTGAAGAGTACAGAAAAGAACAGAATTTAGGATTGTGAATTAGGAATGTAGGTTAATGCTATTTTGTTTAGCCATGGATAGTGTGACATCAATATGACTACATTAATCAGTATACTTAAATTGTCAACATGATGAAAAAACAAATTAGTCAGTTGTGTAAAAATTGTAATGATTTTAAACCAATGTGTGTTGAATTCAATAAAAAGAACATGCACGCATTTGACAAACAGACCAGAAAATTACTTAGCGCAGTGACCTTATCCAGATTACTTCCTGAACTTCATTTCTGTAACTTCATTACTTCACATTATTCTTCTTTCTTCAATTGTCTTACTTCTTCTTACTTCCCCCATCTCACACACTGCCCATACTTCTTCCCTCCTCATGTTTTAGCATGCATTGAATAATTCAGCTTCACACATCTGAGCTTCATATTATTGAAAATAAAGTGGACATGAGACTTCTTCCGCATTTTCTTGGTCCAACCTTAACCTTAATGGAAAAGAAAAGGATGAAGAATATATGACTACAATTAAAACTGCACCCTCATTCAACTTTTAATGTGTTATTACGATCTTATGACATGCATGGGAATATTTCAGGCCACATAATATAAATGTTCAGTGTTAGTTTTATAAGTATTTCACTTTCAGTGGTTCTACGTTCACTGTTATATCCTATCAGCCACTTTCAGTTATGAGCTTTCAAAGGGTTGTAGATGTAAATATCAGGAAAGTAAGGTATGATTACTGTAAACTGCTGCCAAAACTGAAAGGTATGCATGTGAACATATGTTCATTTCATTTTTCCATTCTGGTTGTGTCTTGACACTTTGGTAGGTCATCTGCACATCAGGAAAACAGAACAAACAATATTGTCCTATATATATTCACAAGATGATACAGATTTATATGAACTATGATTACATGATCACCTTTCATTTCTGTTTGTCTTTTGCAAAAACATTGTGTTTCTTCTTTAAATGTACGGGCCCAAATGAATCCTGTTGGTACAATTTCTTCCAAATGGCCTTTAAGGAATCATAGTGTATTTCAAACCACTGAATGTGAATGTCTGCTCAACAGTGCCTTCATCTCTTCGAAATAAATCTCATCTTAAGTTAGTCCAAACGACCTCAAGATGTTGTTTCAACTCAATTGTATTGACTTGCATCATTAGTGCTGATAAAACAGCCTGAAATCTTGAGAGTAAATCTTCAGACCATAAGCTGTAGCTATATCAAGACCATTTTTCTTGAAAAAGTGCCTGTTAGTGGCAAGAAAATTTACAAGCAATTGTAATAGGAAACAGAAATTTGATTGATTATAAGGTGCAGTTATCCTCAAGCATGTTCAGCAAACTGCCTCTAAATAACTAATTGACTAAATCACAACATGTGAGGTTTACCCATAATGCAAAACAACCACATGAGACCAATTCTAGATGATCACACTGTGGAGGCTGGTGTGCAAAGAAAAATAGTTGGTTATGCCTGTAAGTAAGCCAGTGCAAACTGTATGTTCATGGTCAATGTGGGCAACAGCGTCTAAGGGTAAACGTTTGTCTAAATAACCTCCTCTAAATAAATTCCTCCCGGACTAACCCAAACTGTCATTTGCCCTTCTACACACTGTACATTCCTAATTCGATCCTATGACCCCAGGTACATGCAGGCTAAATCATGTCATGCTGGAAAGGACTTATGGGTATTCTATTGCAAAGTGGTTTCTGAACCACAGAAAATTGTTTTACATTTTATAAAATGTACAGACATAATGGTCAATTCACTAGGGTAAGAATCAAACTTTAACTCTGATTACCTGATAGCTGCAGTATGATATGGCTATGTTTCCAAGGTACAATGCAATGACAGAATGCAGTAAATGCAAATGGATAAGAAGAAATCTTGAGGCCGTTTGTTTTTGTCTTAAATCGTTAATATGTTTAACACCAATATTGTGGCTTGATTGGCACAAGTTGCTGCGCCCACAATGACAGAAAAAACATATTGAAATATTAAGATTAATGTTGGCAGACACAAATGCACAGTACTCAGTCGAGATCCTATGTATAGTATCTACATACAGTTTAATACCATCTTACAATTACTACATTAAAGTTTGTCAAATTAATTAGCGAATAAATGTCTAAACAGAAATCCCCCCTTCGGTTTCTGCAGACTGTTTCATTAGTTAACCTATATTCAACATGTTCAACAAGTCTGACCGCTTTTAAAACATTATGTAACAACGTAGCTAAGATTAAACTTGCAAATAATTAATCTTAACGATAAACAGTCAGACATTCATTTTGACGATCCGCGGGTTTGTTTTTAAAGACTGGTTAGGCTGAGTTGTTGCCTTAAGTTAGCACTCACGTCGCAGGCTCTGTGCTGCTTTTCTCGTACATTCACACAGGCCCAGTTCATGGGCTACCGTTAGCCGGCTAGCTAACGATTATTAGCACACGCTAATGTTTACTGTGCAAATGCTTGGGAAACGTACTAGTAATAAACTATAAACTGAACAAAATTATAATGACAGATGTATGTTTCATAAATAACTTTTTTTCATAAATGGTTTGAACTGTAGGCTTCAGCAAGCTAGCTAACGTTAGCTAACCAACATTAGCTAAGACAACATGAACACTGAACATTTCAGTTTCATACAACCGAGTCACTCGTAAGTTAGCACCAGAAAAATGTTACAGACAAAACCTTAACGAAGCTCATACGTACCCGACCTTTGTCGTTATCGCTCATTTTTAGTTACACTGAATATATGAAAGTAATAGCTAACTACAATCCACAGTTGTGTGGGAGCGTGTGTCTGTGTGTGAGCAATAGCGGCAGTAACAACTGTAGGCGGTAGCTCCTCCCACGTGCTGCAGGCAGATAATAATAGCATAATTAGCAATTACATTCTTCCATAATGTAGTTTCATGTAGTCTAATGCAGTTTCCTTAACGACACTTGTTAAGAAAACCACATATTTTCGCTTTAAAAAAAATGAAAACAATTATAGTTATAACTTGCAATTCAAGTGACTGTCTGTGAGTTGCCTAATAGAGTAGACAACATAACCAACATAACACAGGTCTAATGGAAATAGGACCTTTACAAAATCTGTTGAAATATTTAGTCCCGTTTTGAATCAACTTTTAAAATTTATGTCGGTATTTCCAGTAAGACTCTATTTTGTGGAATAAAATGAGTTTGGTTAGGAAGTGGTTTTGAGATTGCAAAGTAGCCTACTAGACATTATTCAGGATAAATAAATGTCTTATATTTTTTATATAAGATTTACAATCAAGCAACAGTTTAATAATACCTACTGCGTATTTTTTGCATGTTAAGTGTGGTGCCCCCACCCCCCCTTTTACAACATTGTCCTCTAAATGAAAACATTAACTGCATAATTTTAAAATTCATAGCTTATTAAGCCATCAAAAAACAATTATTGACTTTATTCATTAGTGGTCTTTACAAATATAACTGCATATTTAAATCGTCTCTGTGACACCAATTTTGTCATAGCCACTCATCAAGATAAGATGAAACCAGTTAATTTAGCTGACATTCTACACAACATTTTTGCAAATAAATAATGATATAATAATAATAAATAATTATTTCTTGATGTATGCCTTGTTTGGGTCACTGTTTTATTGTTTCATGGTCTCGAAGCCAATAAGTCCATATTTTGTAAGATAAAGATTCTTTACACATTGTCAACTGTACAAATGCATCCTTTTATCACCATACCACAGAGCTGTCTGGTCCTGCTGTCTTTTCCTCACCCATTTACTCCATGTCTCTGCCTTTCATTCATCCACTACTTTCACTACAGTTTTATTCAGGCAGTGAGGAGCAGAAAATGACTGCTATCCTGTGGTTTAAGAGTGGCTTACTCCAGTGTAAGCACATTCATGAGCTACTCTACGTGCCACTGGCTGGATTGTATGGTGGCAATGGTACAGGGATGCACTTGACTTGTCTGGTTTAAAACCAAATTTGATGCAGGGAAAGAAATATAGGTGAAAAATAACCTTTTCTCCTTTTTTGCTTAAATTAAACCTGTGTAGAAGATCATTCTACATGGGCAAATGCACACGGTGGGAGCTGTCATTTTCAGACAGGACCAAACAGAAAACTATCTGATTAGACTGAATTTATCAGTAATACTGCACTACTGTACATGTTCCATATGAACCACAATGCAAGACCTCACTTGTCTCCAAGACATAATCAAATAGTGTGTAAAACAGTCCATAACTCTTACTGTTTTGCATTTTCTTTATTTAAAGTGAGCAGATGCTGAGAAGGAAGCAGAAAATGGAACAATCTCATTCAGAGATTGGATGCAGTGATTTAATTGGCAGCAGCAGGCATGAAAAAAACTAGTCAGTTTCAGTCTGGCATTAGGCTATCACAGTGCTGATTTTTATTATATTAGAGAAATGCAACTTTCACTGGTCCCTTAATTTCTTCCTAAGACAGTTTTATGACCGATTACTAAATTATCCTAAGACTAGAATTTGTGATAATAATTCAAAATATTAATATGGGAAAATAAACTTGCTAAAAATCAATTTTTCCACATTATCTGCCAAAGACCAGCACTTATAATTAACCATCTGACATGACCTAAGAGCAGATTTAACAGAATATGACAGAATAACAGAATGTAATGCTCTGGATCCAGTTACTCATTGGCACCTATAAAGGGGGTATCGAGAAAAAGAAAATCAATCAATCATTTTTAATGGAAGAAACTATATTTTCAGCAAGCCAGTAAATGTGTAAGTTCACCTACCACAGTTATATAGGACATTTATTTTATGAAGATCTAGAGCACTGGGTCCATCTCGCTGGCCAATGGGAATGTAAGGATCTGGTTTGGGGATTATTGTCGGTCCACCATCTTCAGAGAAGGCATATCTACATCAAAGATACATAAAATATATTGTAGTGATGCCCCAGCAAAAGATGAAAAAAAAATACAATTATCTTGCCTGGCCTCAAAGAGGAGCTCACCTTCCATAATGCATGACAGAGGTGTAGTCATACGGGCTGTTGAGATTGTTTGTTACCTGTTTCCTGAAGTTATGAATGTGGTCTGTCAAAACACAAAAAATAAAGGGACATTAAACTCTTTTGGTGAAAAAAGGAGTAGTAAAAAAAGTCTTTCGGAAGGCAGTAACATAACATTGCGAGGTGATAACTCATTCCAACCTGGCATGATGTTTTTCCATACAATTGTAACATAGTGGTCTCGGTCTGAACGTGACTGCTCGTGTACAAAGCCAAGAGCGTGCATGAACTCATGGGCGGCCACTCCTGACCACATGCATCCAGGAGTCTGCAGTGACAAGGTCTGGCTTCCCCCAGTCTGCCCCAGAAATGACCAGCAGCTTGGGGCACAGAAGAAAAACGTGTCAATACAATGCAAAACTACCACACAAGAATTATATGTAAATATCAAAACAGGTACTACATCTAAAAACCATTTGTTGCAGTCACACTCACCCATATCTCGGTTGAATATCAAGGAAACTGTCCTCATGAGTGCGTGGAACAAATTTAATGCATGATCCAGAGGAAATGTCTTGCATCCCAGTCTCTATGGTGATTCTGTCCATGTCGTCTGCCATTTAAAAAAACAAGCATTATTTGCAGAAAGATTCAAACTTAAAATGCCTTTGTATCACCTCTTTAAATATGCCGATTCATACCATATAGTGGGGAGAGGATGTATGGGACATAAACGAATCCATCAACTGATTTAGGCCAGAGACAGGCATTGCCAGGGCAGGTTATCGCACTCCGCACGTATGAACTGGCAATATCTCCCTCTCTGAGTGTCAGTCCTCGAGGGGCTCGCAACCCTTATGAAAAAAACAAAAGATTTTGTTGAGTCCATGATATACTGAAAAAGTTTAATCAATACAATTTTATATAATTCACAGCTTACTTACTGCTATTGACCTCCAGGATTTGATCCATTACATTCATTTGATCACGGTCTGTAATTTCATCTGATGAAACAAAAAAGAAAGTTTTAATTTAATGATCCTCCAGTCTTCCTCCAGTTTCTATGATCATTAACGTGCAGTATTATTCACATGCATGATGTAAAAGTAGCTTTTTTCCAAGATCCCACCTGAGTATTTCCTTTTTAACCTCACTTTCCCCTCATGGACTCCTGTAGAATTCTGTAATACAAAGGTTAAATGTTAATATAATTTGGCTGCAAGGCACGACAAAACTAAAAGGGGGTCTCATCCAAAATATTTTCTCCTGGTACTGACCTTAACAGGTAGAGTGTACGCTTGGGTCAACAGGCCAAGGAAGATAGCCAGAAGGATCCTGGCAGAATACATTGTTGTGTTTTAGATTGGTATACAAGTTTCAGTCTGCGGTCTTCCAGTGCAAGAGCTAAATGAACTCCTCACCTCCACTGAATCTATATACCCACTTCTCCTCCTATGCTCTGTACTGATTGGGCACATGATCTATGATGAAGCACGATTAAGACCCCTCATCAACCAGGTCTATGTAATTTACTCAAGTCCACTGCTGAGCTGTAACAGGTGGTCCCATTGCTGACCTTCACTTGTGCCCTGTACTTAACACATGTTAAGATTCAGCACTTTCTGAAATGAAACACTTAAAGGTGTTTTGCTGATACAACTCAGCAGTTGTCATCAGGAGAATAACTGTCCACCCAGTCCAACAGACCAGCAATTTGTGTCTGACTAAACTGGTAACAGGTGATTTTGTGATAAACTCGGTTGATAACTGTCTTGACAGCAATCATTTTGTCATTTAGGTAAATATATAAAAACAAAACCTTCCCCCTCTCCCAATGCTGTTTCTATTTTTATCAAAGGGCCAATTTGAAGGGCAATGACTCAGGGAAGAATTAAATGTGGTAGCAGTTGATTAAATCTCGCCCTCATGGTTACTGAATATAAATACTATAAAATTTCTGTATCTGAGTTAGGGGTGTATGATTTTAATTATGGATCCTTAAATGCTCTGTCATATCACAAACTTGTTCTTCATTAATCTAGATAAATGGTTTCTTCATCCGGTGAAAACAGACTATTTCCCCTTTTTTTCCCCTCTTGTTTAATGTGATCACATGACCCATGTTTTCATTCTTCAAATACTTTATTTTACTGTAGTGTTAAATATTCAAGCATGCATGCAAGCAGAAATACATTTCCTTCACATTCAAGTCATTTCTGACTGATTTATGAAATGACTTATGTTGTACAGGGTAGTGACACTTGGATGACCACTTCAAACAAAGCTCTGATGAATGCTAGTGCTGTTTCTTTTGTTCTCACGCACCACTTTACTATAACTTTCTCAGCCTTCTAAATGTAACCAACACGTCTTGTTTAAACTCACACAATCGCATGCACACAGAGGAAATGCTGATAGAAAGCTTGAATCAATCTTTATTGATATTTCTTAAATGATTTAATATCAATTTATTATATTAGCTTCCAGTACACGACTGTTTCGGCTCAATGCAGTTTGGCTAGTAATCATCCTTGTCACCTGTGGAGAGAGACAGAAAGGAATTAAACATTTGACAGTCTCTATATTGCATTACAGTTACTGGTTCTGAAATAATTACAGGAAATTAGCTCAGGATGTTTGCTACCAACCGCATTTATAGAGTTTGTTGATTTTCAGCTTGTCAATGTGGCTGAGAGTCGATGTTTGGCCCAGCTTTATGTTCTTGCTGTTCTTAGGAATGATGGTTGGCTCCCCATCCTGAGAGTAGGCATACCTAAACATATATATTACATTACAATATAGGAATTATACCGCAAGATTAGTCAGTGATCTAAATTAAAGTTATATACTTACATCCCAAAATGCATTATTGAGCCATAATCATATGGAAGGTCCAAATGGTCAGTCTTAAATTTCTCAAAATTTCTCAAACGATCTGTTGGAAATTGAAAAATAGTTCTTAAACTTAATAACCGAGCATTTGTACAGATTGTTATTGTTGTATACAAAGCATCTTTGTTTTGAAAACTGATACAGTTGATTATTAATATTCTTTAATTTACCATTTTTGGAGATCTCATTGCCCAATGCCACCCCCCTTCCCGCCCCTTTGAAATTACCCCTCCAAATGTTTGGCCACATGATGGTGACATAGTTGTCCCGGTCAAAGCGAGACTGCTCGTGCACAAAGCCCAGGGCATGCATGAATTCATGGGAAATCACTCCAACTTGGAGGCAGTTAGGGCTCTGGAGAGATACGGTCTGTCTTCCACCACGCGAACCAAGGTAGGACCAACACCTGAATTAACGCACATACACCCAGACACATAGCATATGATTAGAAAAACTCAAAGAAGAACACTTCCTTGAGTAATTCATATTTATAATAACAGCTGCTACTCAACTCTGAATTTCATATCTCTTACACACAGAAAAACATTTTGCCAAACACGTAACATTTTTAGAGAAAAGACTGACATATTATGGAATCAAACTTTCCAGGCAAAGGTTCTCACCCAGACTTTTGCTGGATGTCGATGAAGTCACGCTGGTGAGTCCGAGGAACAAACCGCACACAGGTACCTTTCTCTATGTTCTCCATCCCTTTCTTTATCAGCTTTGTCTCCATCTCAGCTGTTCATGGGTTTAGATATAATGGAAAGGACAGAAACAATTTGTAAATCACTGAAAACAATGTTGGTGAATGTTAGAAATTATTATACTATAACATATTGCAATTATGTAAATTTAGAAAACTACAAAACATACAGTATTCAGTTGAGAGCCTGTATGCAATGTAGACATGTCCATCCACTGACTTAGACCAGAGGCAGCTCCGTGCAAAGCAGACTTTGGAGCGCCTTCCGGCAGAAACAGCAATGTCTCCCTCTCTGAGACTGGTAATGCCGTCGATGATTCGGGAAGCTGAGACAGAAATTTAATCATTCTAGACATGAGCTCATTTACAGTATGATGTGTAAACTGCAAAAGAATTCAAGTAAAATTTTTGCAACTTACCTTGGATCTCATTAGCTTTAATGATTTCATCCATTGCTGTCCCATCGCCGTGATCTTCATGCTCTTAAAAAAAGAAGGGTTATATTCAGTGTGTGCTTTTACTAGTCACATTTAGATTAACATTTGATCAAATCAAAATTGCATTTACCTTTATAGCCAATGGGTCCCCATTTTGGGCTGAAAAAAAATTTCTGCAAAAAAAAAAAAAAAAGACAAAGTTGTTTACAGTTCTGTTGCAAGCTACTGCTGAAGTTGTTAAAATCACAGTCCCACTCCAATCCTTTGCATATTTACCTGAGAATGTACGGCTGAGAGACAGGTGGAAACCATGCACAAGAGGATAATCCGGTCCATCTTTGCTGGTCAGAATTTTCTTCAGTGTTGCCATTTTACCTGCACTAACACCTACTTTTATAGGTGTTCCCAGTCACTGTCCTGAGATAATACCCATGATTATCACAGGTAAATTACAGGGTTACTGTTATTTGTTTGTGAGTGAGTTTAATGCCCAAATTAGTTAGATTCTTTCATAAACAACAACTCCAACAGTAAGATAATGTGAGGTCTCACTGTGTGTAATAACAGCTTCACTTCGATGCCCAGCTTTAAATTAAATGGTTTAATGTTTGGCACAGATTTCTGGCAATTTTAGGCTTTGGGTGTATCATACATGTAGGCTACCAGGAGTACTGTTTTGTTTCTGCTGGAGCTACGCTTACCAGCAGTTGACACGCAGTGTTAAGCTTCGAATATCAGATGCTACGTCGCAAAACGTCATGAGTGAACATCATATTCTTATTGTCAGTGTGTTGTGAAAAAGAGGAAAATATTATCGCCCGAACAGGGACTTGAACCCTGGACCCTCAGATTAAAAGTCTGATGCTCTACCGACTGAGCTATCCGGGCTCTGACAAATACGCCGGAAACGCTCCATATAGAGAACGGAAACCGAAATCATACTCAATCCAATACAGATTTCACTCTCAATGAGACAGGTCAACAAATTCTACAAAGGCATTTTAGGAAAACAAGATACCATGACCAGTTTTTCTGACATTCGTTCATTTCTAACACAACATGATGTTACGGTAGGTTGATGTTAACGTTAACTGACTTGTAACTAGCTAGCTAGCTAAATTTGCCAGGCTTGATGTCGGTGGCTACAGCTAAGTTCAGACAAAAGATACAAATTATCGTCAAGGAAAATAACTAAAGAAACTACTCTGGTAGCTCACCAACAATAGAGTGAGTCTAAACACTTTAAAAGCAAACTAAATTAAGTAGTGTCAACGCTGTAAATCCTCTCTTTACGTTGCAGGAGCGAGTCAAGGGGCTGCAGCGTGCTGTCCAGGAAAACAGTCTCAAACTGGAAGAGGTCCGACAGCAAAGGCTGCATGTCGAGAAAGAAAAAACTCAGTGGTACCAATGTTACTTACTTTACGGAACTTGAGTTAAATACAACTTGTGTTTAGAATTTAGAAAAAACGCGTTGTCTCAACAATCGTTACTGCACACAACTTAACGCCGGTGGTTATAGATAGTAAACGTTCTGCTTGGTTCGGACCATGCGTGAATTCAAAAGTCGTGAATTTCTAAATCAAAGGGCCACAGGCTGGACTCGAACCCGGGCCACTGCGGGCCGCCCCGGGCTTACAAGCAAGGTAGCAATTTCGAATGGAAAGACACAGCTGCCTTTCAAATAGGACTTTTTCCCTTTGAGGAAATGGATCCGAAATCACATTCTTTTTACATGATCAACCCGAGTGAAGTTTGGCCAAACAATTAATTCCGCAAAATCAAAAATATGCTCATACGTAACAGTGTGATATGAAGCGTGTTGACATTTGTGCTGTTGGTCAAAGTCAAATGAGTTCTGCTCTTTTCAGGAACTCTTCAGGATTGAAGAAATATCCTCAAACTGCAAGATGGTGTCATATACAAGCTGCTCTCACTTTGTTGTTTAGCTCTGTGGTGTCCTTTTTTTCTGGTTTTTGTGATGGTGTGAACTTTTTGTTCATTTTTCATACACATGACAATAAAGTTGATCTGATCTGAGCTCTCACTTGCAGCATCAGGGAGGCTGAACGAAGGATGGAGTTGATGGAGAACAGCAGAGTTGTTGATGTGTTACAGCAACTGGGTCATATGCTACAAGAAGAAAGGCGTCTTTCTGAACAGCTGCATGGTCAAGACTCTGAAGACAGGTATTGTACTGTGCTGTGTGCACAGAGAAAGACGAAATAAATGTCCAAATCTGCAGTGAACATTCATTATGTTTCAGAAACCAAAAGAATGAAGAGGACAGGAGTGAATGTTTCAAAAGCAGGGCAAGAAGCCTCACTGCTGAAATTCTGGACACAAAACAACGTCTGGCAGAGGCCAAGGCTCGTAATATGGCTGGTAAGAAGAGTATGGAGGATGTCTACATCCTGATAAACTTGTAATTGATAAAGGTGGTAATAAGCCATGTCTTTCTTTGCCAACAGCAGAGGCTTTGATCCACCCACCAACCAGAAAGTCAAAGCAAAATCAAAGCAAGCCCAAGTGAATCAAACATTTAAAGATTGATTTGTAAATTACAGGTACATTTGTTTACATTTTATGTTGAATTCAATATTTGTAATTGATTTTATATTTATACTTTGTTGAATTTAATAAAGTTTTGACTTGATATTGTCCCAGACGTACTTTATTAGCCAATAGCTTAGGTGCCAAATATTTGGTGAGTGATGTATCAGGAAAACTCCCCATTCATTCCAGACACACCCAATATAATTTTACTATTTTAGGTTGAGCAATAAAACCATACAGGCTTGCACTTGTGTATATACATCCACTGTGAATATAAATATAAATATACATTTGTAGAAAACTGTAGAAATGGAAGATAAATTATGTTTAGCTTATTGGGTCAACTGATTGAAGTCTAAGAAAACGTACATTGTTTCTCTATTATACATATAAATAATTGTATTAAGTGTTAGTTATTAATTATCCAGTCAATACTGTGACGTGTTGCGCCATACTACCGAGTAATCAAACGCGTAGGCTAAAGCTTTATTGTGAAATGTGCAGTATTACCTAGTGACGTATAATAAAAAATATATTATATGTGTAATCCCACAAAGAACCAGTAAAACTAATGAAACGTTTGATTAAAATACAATGCTGTACAAGGCTGGTTTTCAACCTTTGGTCTGTGAACGCCTCGCTGGGACATTATTGACACTTTGGGGCTTCCGTAGTACGACAGGGGGAAGCAGACGGTAACAACATTAACGCAGCCTTTGACACATTTTTATGGTAAGTTGCTATTTTTAAGTTAGTTTAATTGTAACTTATATTGTCTGTAATACACTTAACGACCTGTTAGAGAAGAGAGAAGACAGTCCAGCCTTTTAATGAAGGACACAGTCACTGCTAGTCATTACTACACGTGTCGTTCAGAGGAGCGTGGAGGATAACACTCGCTTTTGTAATAGTGTGAAATTGGTCTGTACGTTGTTGCCAGCTCATGACATGTAATGTTGTCGTGAGGAGTTTGAATTGTTAACAACAGACTAGTGTAGTTAATTATTGTGGATGTATCCGAACGAAATGTATTGTTTTGGATAACACCAACCTTAAAGTAGGTTTCTCTGTTTCTCATGTCCTAGTGGGTCATGAGGTAAAAGAAAACACAGTGAAAATGACGACCTGTGGTGACTACCGCTCCATCTTTGATTTGTCCCAAAATGATGAGGCTTTGGTTGGGCTGAGAGAAGTGAGCCCTGTCCTGAAGCTGCCTGTTAGCACCGAGCCTGCCCCACACGGTATGTATGAACTGTAGCTTTAGGCTCATGTCTGTAATAAAGACTGTACTTCTTATTTTCCGTCTGTTTGTAACCCGGTCACAGAGTTGAAAGATGAAGGCCCAGCGGATGACAAACCGTGGGAGTGTAGCCTGGCTAAAGAGGTGTCAGACAAGATGGTCTGCTCAGCCTGCAGATGCCCCTTTATTAATCGTGAGGAACAGGTGACCATCAGACAATGCTCTATTCATTTAGCGAAGATCTGTTGATGTGACGAAGACTGCTCATGACTTTCCTTTACATTTCAGATGGAGCATTACAAGCTTGACTGGCATCGCTTCAACTTGAGACAAAAAATTGCAGGATTGCCACCAGTCACAGTGGAGGAGTTCGAGAAGAAGACTGGAGCTGGTGAGGAAACCAGAGTCCCACACATCTGGCATGGAGTTTAACTGTCAAAAAACTGTATCAGCTTATTGATTTTCAGTTATCACCTTACAGGAGACATGTCAAGTATCTCGGGCTCGGAGTCCGATTCAGAGGAAGAAAACTCAGACAGTGATTGTGGGGGAACAAGCAGCAACATCGCTGGCACAGATAATGAGAGCTCGGGTGAAACCAGTTTAATAACTGGCCGGCTCTCCAGCAAAGTGGTTTTCCAGAACTCATCAGGACAGTATCTGTCAGTCTACCGCTGTATTCTTCAGGGGAAGGTGAGGCTCAGCAGGTACAGTACAGTACAGTGTGCAATGTCTGTGTTAACATACCTTTCATTTTTATTCCAATTTCACGTTCTGTTTCTGTAATATTTCAGTCAGATGATGAGCAGGATGCAGGAGCCTCCATAATGGCCTTAAGTAAGACGACTGTGTGGGTCATTCTCATGACAGGTGGAGGCCACTTTGCTGGTGCTGTATTCCAAGGGTCAGTGGACAGTTTTTCATATTTGCTTTTTTGATTGTTTGTTATCAGCACTTTTGATTACATTATGGCTAGAAACGTAAGAGTAATTGGACAGCCAGCTCTGTTGTTTGTAAGCATCTGCCCAACACACTGTATTTGTATTAATAGAAAAGAAGTCCTTCAGCACAAGACCTTCCACCGATACACAGTGCGAGCAAAGCGAGGCACTGCTCAAGGACTCAGGGACTCTCAGAACCGCAGTCACACACCGAAGTCTGCAGGAGCTGCTCTGAGGCGCTACAACGAGGCAGCACTGGTCAAGGCAAGAATACAGTCCATTTAACTACACCATCATTCTGCCCTTTCAGTAGTAGCCATGAATTGTTGTATTTTATTCATGGAATACTAAAAAAATAGGTGGAAATATGCTGAAGGCTGATGTTCATTAACATGACCAGGAATGATCCACATAACCCTAGGAAGGCCCTTCTGCTGAATTGCATTCATTTTTCTCTTGTACCAGATAAAGTTTTTGTCTGCCATCCTCCTCTGAAAGTAGCAATTTCTTCACTTTTGTGAGAATGTGCTGGTGCAACCACAGAGCCTAGGGGCTGCTTCATCACAAAAACATTTAGGGTCGGTGTGTAAGGGTTTCTTATTTCAAAAGGAAAACTTGAGTGAGCAATTCCACATTGTCAGAAGACAATTTCAAAAGATGGACATTGACTCGTTATTTTAAACACATAGTGCTCATGTTATTGTTATAAACTTTAATTAAACAGTGTGTTCTGAATAAATTCCAGTCTAGATTTACAAAGTAATTTATGTAAAATGTTTTAAATGTGTTTGGTTTTGCAGTAAGTTTTTCATGTGCTGTTTCTTCAAACACACACAACACTTCTGTAACCTTTTGCAGGACATTCAGGATCTTCTGGTAACCTGGGCTGAGTACTTGAAGGAGGCCTCTGCAATATTTGTACGAGCCCCTAGCTATAACAAGACCATCTTTTTTGGTGGTCGGGCAGCCCCCCTTGACAAAAAAGATCCCAGGATCCGTACACTTCCCTTTCCCACACGCAGGGCAACGTTTCGAGAGGTACAGAGGGTGCACGAGGTGCTTTCCACCATTCACGTTTATGGTAAGCTTAATAACATACTTGGAGTAATAACATCTTTTCCGCTCATTGTCATACAGCCAGGGTATAATCAAAAATGTCTTAATGCAGGGAGAGACACAGACATGTCTGCAGTCTTCAGTCCATCTAAGAAGGCATGGAAAAAAACTGTAAAGCCAGTAGCATCAAAAAACAGTGATCAAGAGCAAGGTAAGTTTAAGAAGTTTAAGTGGACACTGTTGATTTACACTATATTGAACTCTATGTGGATAAAACACAAAGTAAATGCACTGTGAAATTTGGTATTACAGTGGCATCAGCAGAAGAAAACCATGATAACTCGATAGAAGAGGGTGGAGAGATCCAGCTGGAGATGGTGGAGCTGACATTAGGAACCCTGGACCTCAGGGAGTATAAAATATATCCCTCCAGGCACAAGAGAAGAAGGAGGAGAAAGAAGGAGGAAACCAAAATGCAAAATGAGGGTAGGTCCAGGCCAGTGTGCCATCACACAGGTGCCTATAGCTACATTATAGGAGTCCAAGGAATGCTTATTTATCGCACAAACATTCTGCAAGGTTTATGACATTTTATATCGATCTGTGACAGAACTGAGCAACACAGAAGCAGATAATCAAGAAGAGGAGGTACTGGAAGCTACAGCAGCAGAAGACGCTGCTCAAGTGACACAATCAAAGAACAAAAGGAAGAGGAAAGCACAGACCAAGAAACAACTGGACGGTGAGTATGGGCTTGTTCGTCTTTATTGTTTGTTATATTGCACCTCTTTCTCACTCTCAAGACTCAATATTTAGCTTTGTGTGTCTTCACAGAAACTGTCGAGGGGTCATGGGACTATGGCCTGAGGGATACGCTCTTTACAGCCTGCAAGGTTGGGGATGTGGACACTCTAAGTAGACTCCTGGAGCTACCTGGAGAAACGGCAGAGAGTCGAGAGCAGGTGGAGAGCAACCCCTCTGATGCACCAAGTCCTCTGACTCTCCTTAACAAGCCCATAGACTCATCAGCGTTCACTTTGCTGCATGTTGCATCAGCAGCTGCACAAAAGGCAGTGGTCAGGCTGCTCCTTGATGCAGGAGCAGACCCAGCCTGCAGGTGTGAAAAAAGACTATAGGCAACTTTCATAAAAGTAAAATTTTAGCTTGATCATTTTCAGCCATTGCAATTATTTCTGCATAATTCCTTTACAGGGATAACAAAGGGCAAACGCCGTATATTGTCGCCCCTGACAAAGACACAAGGAATGTCTTTCGCAAATACATGGGTGAGAATCCTGACAAATTTGACTACAACAAGGCACAGGTAAGAGTTGACGGTCTAACTTCAAACACGTGTCCCATTAAATAGAAGCAGAACACTTACGGTTTACACCTGTGCAACTCAAGGTACCTGGGCCACTGACGGCAGAGATTGAATCCAAAAAGACAGAGAAGAAAAAGGCTCAAAAGGCTTTAAGGAAACAACGAGAAAAGGAGCAGAAGGAGGAGAAGAGGAAACAAGAGTTGGAGGCCGAGGAAAAGAAGAGGTTTGCATCTCTGACCGATCGAGAAAAGGTGAGTTAATGTGCATTTTATCACTGACGTGCAATTCTTTTTTCTTTTTTTTATTTGGAAATATTTACTGTTTGCTTGTTGATTATAGAGAGCTCTGGCAGCAGAGAAAAGGTTAGCGGAACAGGTAGCTGCAACAGGAGTCAGCCTCTCTAACGTCAAGTAAGACCCCTGAGAGCCATCCTCTCACTTTGCTAAGTCACATTCTAATTTACTTTAAGCAATACAGTTAATGTTTTGTTACTCAAAAATGTCTACCGAAATTCATTGTGTGTGTTTTTGTGTTGGTTTGTCTTTGTCACCAGGAGGTGCTGGTTGTGTGGGGAATCTCTGCTTGGGAAGATCCCATTTCAGTACCTGGAGTATTCGTTCTGCACCCCTCGCTGTGTCCAAGCACATCGGAAAGCAAATACTCTTCCAGGCAAAAGCTAACACCCATGTGGATATTTTTACTTGGAAGGAAGCTACCTCATGAAAAGTACAAGTGAATTTGTGTAGCCCCCGTTAAGACTCTAGTAACTCTATGTCATTTTCAACTCTGGACATACATTTCATATATGATCTTATTATGGCAGATGATCTTAGGCAACTGGATGCATATACTGTATCAAAACATAATTAAATATATTTATAATTTATTTACAGCACCTGTAGTAATGGGAAAAGTAAAAAAGCAAATGCATTAAAATATTACTGTTTATGCGTCACAGGCCTCAGTGAATATTAAAACTCATTGTTGGATCATTGTTTGACTGTCAGTTTACACTGGATTGTGACTGATTGAGAAATGGCTACATGTGAAACACTGAAATCTAAAGTGATTGTTCTTCTGAGCAATTTCCTCACATGTCAGGTGAGAATACTTCAGCTTTGCTGCTGTAAAACCATCTAATGATTTCTTGTACACACTGGCTTAAACAGTGTTTGGAATATAGTATTTCTGCAGCTGAAAGCTGAGAAAATGTTGTGATACAAAACTCTGTTAAGACTATTCTGCAGTGACATTGAGCTGAGGCCTGTCCATAAAGACAACTCGCAAGTGCGCTGGTGCCCCCTCCAGCTCCAGCACTGTGATGTTGTTGGGTAAGGTGGTGCTGAGCAAAGGTCCTGGGATATAAAGAGTCTGTTGAGGGCCCCTGGCTGGCCAGTATCGCCCCAGATTCACACCATTAATCCAAACCTGACCCTGATAAAAAAAACAAACAAAAAAAAAAAACAAGACAACAGTTAGGGGTACAGTTATTTTACCCCTGAAATAATAAGGTAAAAAAATCCACATTACCTTTGTCCAATCATTCAGCTTGAGAAAGGTGTCCCATGTCAAACCGTTGGGCTGTAATGTCCCCATGTAGAAGGTCGGTCCAGCTGAAGGTTTTTTGTGAGGGAAGGACTTCTGACTGTCAGCATGAGGCCATCCACCAGTAATGGCTCCATCAATGTCCAAAGGGTAGATCTGCCAGTCAGTCAGTACGTCTTTACCCAGGATCAGATTGCTCAGGAGGCCCTGCAGTACACATACTGTTTACCACCGAGCCTTGGAAATTAGTTAGTTAATACATTTTTCTGTAAAATTGAATGTGTGTGCATTTACTATCACGTCTAGCGTGCATAGTACTTGCTCCATATTAAATATGGCAGCATTTTATTTGTGCAGATATGAAGAGTTTGCCATTTGGAGAAATTCTTTATCTGGATTTCTGTTAATGCAGTTACAATATCTACGATAACATTCATAACATCTTTGTGGATGATTTTTTGACAAACAAAAACAATGCAGTTGTATATCCTATAACCAATTTAACATATGAAACAAAAACTTTTATTATTTGGTGTAGTAACAATGCTTTTTTAAATTTGTGATCAGGTTTTCAAAAGTCAGAACAAAGGAAAAAACAGATAGTAGTTATTGTTATCTTTACACATATAGCATTGAGGTCTGTCAGTGGGGAAGTAAAGGCAATCTCAACAAAACATGAGCATTAAAGAAGCTGTGTGTGCATACTCTCTATGGGATTGGACTTGCCTTGTAGTCATTGATCTTGCTGCCAAAGTTAACCCTGCCCATGTTCTCAACAAGGATGTCCACGGTGTCCCCCTGCTGTCCAGTGATGTTCATCACCAGTATTGTGTCTCTCTCCAACAGGCCCTGAAAAACCTGTTCATACAGACACATGCTTTATCAAGAGTATGAACATTTAAAAAATACAAAATAACGTAGAGAATCGTAGTAGTAGTAGTAGTAGTATAAGAATTTGAAAATTCACAACATGGTATTACGTGAACAAGAGTTTAATCTGTGATGTTATCCCCCATATATGACCTGAAAATCTGACTGGCTAGGCAACAAAAGTTTATTGTAAAGGATTACCCCATTGATGGACACATATGCACGGTCATGAACCCCATTCAGTGGAGAGATAAGTGGCGTGGGCTCTGAGAGGTCCCGGGGGAGCGTGGTCCGATACAGCATGTATCCATAGTACTGAACACAATAAACATGACAGGTTGCAGACACAACGGTCTAGAAGTTCTCCACGTTTCAAGAGGTTTACTGCCACTACAACACTAGTCCCTCTCCTGTTGTTGACTTCAGAGACATCATACCTGTTTCATCTCTTCAAATGTCAGAGGATACTGAGATTTCACTGGCCCCAGAGGCGAAAGGGTGTTCAACAGACCACTCATGTTACCAACCTGTAAAAGATTTCGCATTATTATCATCAATCACAGATTCTTGTTGCTCATTATTAACCCCTTTTTTGTATTAATAATACAGTATTACCTTTTTCAGGGTCACAAAGCCATAGGCAAACTTGGGAGTTGCTGGTGGCATGGGTCCGGAGGGAATATCTCTAAACTGTAGAGAAACATCAATTAATGAATTAATCATATCTCAGACATACAGTATGTACAAGCGTAATCAGGACAACAACCTGGCTGGGTGGCAGTTCAATCAGTGCTACCTGCTTAATGACGTCTCTGATGGCCAACAGCTTCTCTGTGGGGTCTCCCGCCTCAGACAGCGGGGCGTCGTAATCATAACTAGTCACTACTGAGCGGAACCTCGTGTCATGATCAGCACCTTTTAGAGAGAAGTGGAGAGTTACAAAGAGATGACTGCACCACAAGCTGAGCTTTCATCTCCACCACTCGGATAGTGATTCTGAGAACTTTACCATTCCAGTAGCCAAAGTTGGTGCCGCCCTCAAACATGTACCTGTGAAGAGAGAGGGGCAGACTATTGTTTCAGGGAAATCTACTGTTCATCAAACAGACAAGTGACGTTCAGTTCTTGGGAGCTCAAGTTGGTGACTGATGCATCTTAAAGGATGAAGCTGGTGATGTTTTTCTTATTGTCAACAAATCCGATTAAAAGACCACAACCGGCATTAAATTGATCCCACTGGCCAGAGTTGCCACAGCGTGTTGTAGCTTATTCCTCTGTGCCATAGACCTCCCATGTTGTGTGAAAACTATTAAAGAGCCTTTAATGCACCACACTGTTGCACTTGGTGATTGGTGCGCTTTGGTTATTTTATTATGATGAACATGGGCATCGCAGTTTATTTTGAGACATTACAGCAAGTGAGTATTTATGGCCCAGTGTATTAATCCGCAGCATAAACTAGTCCCCAGTTAATGTACTGTCTCCTCCTATCTTTTAGATTAGTTTTAGATTCATATCTTCAGAAGGAATGAATGCACCTGGGAAGCTGGAAAGTTAAAGAAGGACTAATATACTGTATGTTTTGGTCTTTTCATAGGATTTGTTGACAATAAGAACAATAGGGCAGGGCAACGGCAGCTGTAGCCTTTAACCAAATTTGTACAGAGCGGAGGAAACCTTTGAAAGATTAAGAGTTTGGAGAGACATACATGTTGACGTTGGCCCCCATGGTTAGCATTTCTCCTAGCACTCTGCTGACCTTCTGAACATCAACCACGGCATGCTGATCTCCCCAGTGGTCCAACCAGCCGGTGTAGAACTCAGAGTTCACCTGTAATGCCATTTAAAACATGTTTCCATCCTACACTTAATTGAAAGAGTCAACAATTACTGTATGTAAATAATTTCAAGAATTGACATGTAACTAACCAGGGGGCCTCGAGGTTCGAACCGCCTCTGCCGGCTGAAGGCTTCAGTTATGTTGGTGTCTGAATGAGGGAGGAAATTGAAGAAATAGCGAATTTCTGTATGAATAACTTTAGATAAGTAGATGCTGCTATCTCCTCAACACACCTGTGCCAAAGTCTAAGGTGGCATATAGTCCCTCTAGAGACCCGCATGACATTTCCTTGTCTGTGTTCCCATCGGTGGTGAAAAGGATTGCGTCTTCACCAAGTAAGAAGCGGAACAGAGTCCGCAGGTGACGCATGTAGTTGTAGTCACAAGCGTAGTAGCTGCCATATTCATTCTCCACCTGAAGGAAAGGGAGTTGATTATTTCAAACCAAGAGTAATATACTAACTATAAAAAAGATTTTATAGGCACCCACTCAGTACTCTACCTGGACACTAATGATATTACCCCCATTGATATAGAGCCATGGCTTCATTTTGGGGAGGAGAACAGCAAGCCAGTTGCTGACTGCCTGCAAATAATCTGAAGCAGAAGAAAATAAATCAATGTGGCATATTAAATTTTTACAAGAAGACAAAGACACACCGGTGCATGTTATACCTGTGTCAGCAGAGCGAAGTATGATGTTTGGTTTCTGAAGAAGCCACGCTGGTAGTCCACCCTGGGAAGAAGAAGGTGTCAACGAGAAATACATTTACTGAAGGTGGTACATTTGATGCAAATGCACATCATCAGTGAAAGAACTAACAGGAAGCAGATGGAGATCACGTTTGTGATCACAGATGTGTGCACAGATGGTAAATTAGAACGCCCAATTAGACCCCCCCATTTCTATTTTCAAGTACATGAAATACACTTTAAATATAAATCCCACAATAGTAACAGTTTCCTGGTTTACTGACACTGATTGAGTGCACTGTACATGTTGTAAGTAGAGTAAATGCACATATTTTACAACTGAGAAAACCACAGAGCAATCTCCACTTTAAGCAAAAAAAATTGTTTTTCTTAATTGAATCTTTGAATGTAGAAGATCTGTACAACTTTTAAAAAGAATGTATTTGTAATATTTTTTGTTTTGTTTTTGCTTTTAATTTTGCAACATGGTTTAAGATATTATATAATTTCTTGGTAAATCCTTTCTTCTATATTAGGCTGTGATGTTGTGAACTACATTTCTTAAAATAACTGTCAAAAACAGCATGTCTGAATTGCTATGTCTTAGTTATGAACATAATTACTAATCAGACTTTATATATTGACATAAACAAAGCAACGTTTAACACCATTTCCCATTCTGCACAGATGTATGGTCCTGGACGCAGGATGACCAGGAGACCTATCTGATTGGCCAGATCCAAGAAATGCTCCAAATCTCTGTCCCCTGTGAAGTTGTGGACCTCCTGTATCTGTTCATGGAAGTTCCACGGCACATATCTGTGTGGAGGCAGAGTGAATGTAGTCAAACCATTACAGAAAGGTGAACAACATCCCCACTAACAACACGCATATATACAATGTATGTATGAGTTCAGCTTACACTTGGATAGCATTGAGACCAGTCATGTACATCTTCAGGAGCCGGTCCTTCCAGTAGTACCGTGGGATCCTGGAGTAGTGGATGCTGCCTGAAATGTACTGAAAAGGTTTCCCATCTTTGAGGAAACAGTTGTTTTCGTAGTCTATGGAGAAAGATCTTTTCCCAGAGACCTGCAAGAGATAGAATGGGGACTGCTAAGAGTGGATTTAAAAACTGGTAAGTCTGCATTGTCTTTCTTGAGGGATACATCATCTCCATTATGTACAGTGCAGTATTTGGCAGCAGTTTGGACAGATGTTACGACTGCCTCTTGTCATACCTCTGTCAGCAGGTCAAACAATATTAGCATCTACTTCAGTTCAAGCAGAATTTCCCATTTGTAAAACCAAGATTAGAAATAGAAAATTGTTCCTATTTAACTGGCAGAACACCATTCAGGAACTACAGATCTGTGAGCGATCACGTGACTTTTCTACTACTATACGAGTCAACTTTTTGTTTCTGTCTTACCAGGTTTCCACTGACAGACAAACAGGCAAGGTTCACTGCAATGAAGAGTAAGACAGCAGCTGCCATGTCCGCCGCCTTCGCAACGAGTCCACCTACAAGTAATTCATTACTTCTATATTATTACGACTTCATGCCTGTTGGTACCGTTTTGATGTCTTCCCCCCTGAATGTATGTTCACTGGTGAAGCATAAAAAAAAGACCACTAAGGTCTAAATCGCTATCATGTGATTCTCATTGGACATCTGCCGGGTCCTAAACTCCGCCGGATTTAACTCAACCCACTCCTGGCAGAATGAAGAGTGCCATAATCTTCATGAGCTTTGCATGGTTATTGTACTCATTTCAAAACCCACATCTAACAGCAAATTCAGCCCTCTGCTGTTTCTGATTTTGTTCATGGCCAGGTCACATGATTAATTATTACAAATCTGAAGCCTTAAAGAATATGAAGAATAAAGAGATAACTGCTGGAGAAAATGGGTCGCCTAAAAAAATATTCTCAGTCCACTTTGAAATGCTGAAAAATAATTTGACTTACATTTTTAATGTGTTTAGAGTTTGACCACTAGATGTCACTATTGAACCTTTCATCTTGATGAAAAAAAGTGAAATATGACTTAAGTTAGTACAAAGAGTAGTCTACCAAATCTCCAGAAAGGTGCACAAAGCAGGTTTGTTTATGTATGTCAACACAGAGGGAACCTCAAAATATGTACATTTAAACTTAAATTAAATAAAGGCATATAACTGTGCAGGGTAAAGAAAATAGAATACAACCATATTATATAATGCTTTCACACCATGCTGTCATACCATGCATTATGTAGGGTGAGAACAGTTCCCATTGTGTTTGGCATGGCATGATAACAAAGCAGCCAGTTCAGGAATGGTTTGCTGTATTAGAGCCGCAGGGCACAGCTCTGTGTCTATGTATCTTTTCATGTTGCTTGAATGATGATTACTTGTCAGCCTTTAGCAATAAAACTCACAGTTTTATTCAAAGATTTATATATATATATATATATATATATATTATTTATTTATTATTATTTTTTTTCGATAAATGGGGACATTTAATACCAGCCACTCACAGCAGACACTGCAGATAGATTGTGAGGTGAAAATAATAATTATACATTTGCAGACAGTCCTCTAGTAAGAATTTGATGGGAGTGGTGTCTTCACATTCTTATAAAGGACACTAGATGGCACTTCAATACCTTAAGAGAACTCAACTGTGCAGGATGTCTTGTGTAAGATGAGACAATAACTGTCAGACTGTCATTAGAAGATTCAGAAATTAAATCATCTATCAAACCATGGACCCGCCCAATTTTAATCTATATACAACAAGGAAGCTTTATTTTTTTAAATGGTTATGTCATATTTTAAAGTTGGGGGGTAAAAAAAACAAACAAGTGTGATTTACTTCCATATGCTCAGAATTTATTCACACTGATTCTGTAAGTACTCAAACTGAAATCAATCAATCAATCAAACTTTATTTGTATAGCACTTTTCATACAGATTAGTGCAGTTCAAAGTGCTTCACAGATGACTGATAAGATAAAAAGAAAAGGACATATCCAGTAAGAAAGCTGACAATGACATACAATAATAGATTTTTTTTTAAAAATTGCATTTATTCAAGTCTGGATGAGTACAGTTCTTCATTAATATTTTTACTCCCTCTATTATTGACCCAAGTAGTCATGAATGTATGTTATGGGTCTGGTTAATTGCGTGTAATTGCAGGGGAAAAGAGCCTTGTCACTATAAGGGAGGCAGTGATTTGCTTTCAAGTGTGTTGACTCAAAGAAAATCCACGTTGCTCCCAGGACTCTTTTACTGCCCGCCTGCACATCATTATGGTTACAGGGAGTGGGAGTGAAGTGGACGATGTTGTAGTATATAATGGAAACAAAAGTTTATCTCTGTTAGACAAAGCTGTTAATCCTGGCAATTTGGGTTAATAATGCCTGCATCTGCCTGCTGGTCTCTCATTGTGTCCATGTGGTAGCGCACACACACACACACACACACACACATGTACGCACATACACACTGTACTCACATGCTTTTATTATTTTTTTTCAGTTCCACCCTCTCTGTAGTAATGATTGTCTATACAGTAATTTCATTTCCTGCCCTGCCTCTTTCTTCATCAGTCTCCATTTTAAGAGGACTGGAAGTGGCGGTGGTGTTGGGGGGATTGCTCACAATTGCTAATGGCAACTGATTTCGACTGTAGATAGGACAAATGCTCGGGTTCTGTGGCTCATTAGCCCACTGTCAGACGCAGTTAATTGTCCTGGGAATGAGAGGGGGAACGACATACATGGGCTTGTAATTTAGTTATGAGCATGATAGTGCCTGAGGAGAGCTTGTCAGTATCCCATCTTTGAAGCCCCTGAGCTTGTGGAAAATTGATGTTCAAACCACAAAAAATCCCAGTGACTAATGCACTGGAGGACAACACCACTTACTGAGGCACTACAGCAAGAGTGGAAGTCTAAAGGAAGTGACTTAGACTAATATAAACAGCTCAACTCACTGTTCAACTCCCTTTACTGCCGTCACAGACACTGTCAGATGTGATCAGGTTGCATTCACTACCCTGCACATGGATTTTTAAAACTCTTCATTTGACTTGCAAAACACTGTAGTCAGCCTTTTTAATTACTACTTAAAGGTACAGACCAGACCTGCCTACTGTAATTGGAGAGGCCTGCCCCTGATGTGGAGGGAGACGCAGAGAAACACTCACCCTAGGGTCAGGCGTTACCTCAGTGAAGTCATCTCCCCAGAGTCTGTAATTAGATTGAACCATCCCTTCTGTCCCACCACCCCCCAAAAATAAGCCCTCTTTGTCGTCTCTAGTGGAAGCAGGTGTATTCAGATACCCCCCTGCCCCCTCCCGGAAATACAGTGCGACCACTTGGAACAGCTGATGTTAAAGGGCAACTCCGCCAATTTACACATATTTACATTTAAAACACCAGTTTACTTGTCATGAGGAGTGCTACTCAGCCTTTTTACTGTATGTACCCTAGTGTTTCTATACTGAGGGTCATTAAAGTGTGCCTCTCCTTCACCCGTACAGTATCATACTACTCCACTACACCAATCTGGCAGATACAGTTACAAGTTGTTTTTTTTTACATTGTGGTATTGCTACTTTTACTTTAATGCACAGTATGTGTTGTTGGTGGCTCTCAATCAAAGAAATAACGGTTTGGTTAGTGAGTGAATGAGTTTGGTGTGACATCATGAAGTAGTGAGGGATCATGGGAGTTGCTGTCTTCACCACTGTTGCAGGTTTTTAACAGGAGCCAAATCATCCACAGAGGTTTCCTCCTCTCCAAAACAAAAGGACCAAGTGATTAAAACCGGTAAAAAACACTAAATAAGGCATTTTCACATTACAAATTGTCATGGAGGGGCTGTGAGCTAAGGTGCTGCTAATGTTTGCTCAGCTTGTTTCTTTGATAACTTATGATCCACACATTCAGGAGGTTTTGAACCAAAATATCCTCAGAGCTGTCTTCCTCTCCAAGGCAAACACACCCAGTAATTAAATCTGCTGAATAAAGCAGGTTCATATAAAAGATGATGTTTCCCTGATGCTGTTCAGCAGACGCAGGACGTCTCGGAGGGGCTGCGAGCCAAGCTGCAGCTAATGTTTGCAAATCTTCTGATGAGCTCATTTCTCTGATAACTTAAGATCTAGATGCCTGATGACTCACTCCTTCATCCAATTAAAATATATAGTAAATGACCGAGATCTAAAAAGTGCATTGTGCACTTTTGAAAATCAACATTGACCACTTCTGTCATACAACCACAACGATGACGCATGCGTAGGGGCGATATGATGGAAATGGAAGAGACTACTACCTTGATTAAATTTTTTTTGAAAATTGCTTGAAACGTTTGGGATAATGTAAGTACAAAACTCAACAAAATATATAAAATAGGTATAATTCTTAATGCAGAAAAAGTACCATATTGTACCTTTAAGTAAAGTCACTATACATTGTGTACTACTGATAAAAATGTTAATTAGGTTAAGAGCATCTTCAAGCAGATGGCCTGTAGAATTAATTTTTTTTAACCTTTTTTTCAAGTTTGATTATTTTGCTTCTTTGTTTCAAACCAGTGAATATCTTTGGCAAACGTAAACATATGAGGTAAAGCTCATTGATTAGTGGTGGTTCAGTTCAGGGAAAGCTAAATGCTGAGCTGTCTGTGATTGGAGCAGATGAATCATGTGATATGAGACATCGCGGCAGAATTCCCCACAGGTCTCTATATCAGTCCTGAGCTCAGGATGCAATGAGGAATGAACCCACTGTGTTTTCTCAGGCTCTGAATGACCAGTGAGTCACTGGTGGGACTCACACAGGCTAATACTCTGGACTCTCAGAGTAAATTGTTCTGAGAAACTAAACAATAAACAAAAACATTCCACTAACATGACAAAGGACCACTGCCATGTTTGCATTTTATGACTGATTTAACTCAGCAGTTGTGCGCATCCTTGGCACAATTTTTCAGGTTCCTTAATGAAAGCCTTGGATAGGAACAGAGAGAGATTAGAATACAATCTCACTGTGGGAGCATTGAAATATGAAGCTGTGTAAATAAACAGGAAGTCAACAGTGCGGGGGAGCATGGGAAGTGTGTGAGCTGGCCCTCATTCTTCAGCCTTAAGGAAGGTATGGTATGCGTTTGGGGGGCTCGTAAGTCCGAGGAGGAATGCTTGTGTTGAGATATACTGTGAAGTCCTGCTGCTGGGACTCAAACCATCGTAGCTGATGGAGTGGCTTAGTATGTGACCGTAATCAGATTAATGTCGTTCTTCCGATCGAAGATTGCCACAAAATGTTGTACAGACATTCATGGTCCTTGGAGGATGAATCCTGCTGATTCAAGTGATCTTCTGATTTTTATATAGTGCCATCTGCAGGTCAAAGGTTTCAGTTAACCAGTGGTAGATATCTGCGCATCTACTAACTGGATTTAGACACAATTTAATACTATGGTTTCCAGGGGATGTTTCCTAATGGCTTTGTCTATAGTGATTCTTTATTTTTTCATGCAGCACCATCATCAATGTCAAATACAAAGTGAATGATGTTCTTATCGGCCTCAACTCCACATTGTGTTTAATTCTAATTAGCTGCAAGTGTTACCAAGTGAAAGATGGTGAACATGGTGGAACAGCAGATGTGCACAAACTTCAGCAAGTATTGTCGTTGTGAGCATGTTGTCAATTCAAAGCACTGCTGTGTATACAGTAAGTATTACCTCACAGCTAACTTGGATATAGGCTCTTTCTGTTTGTTATTTAACGATTGTTCTTATGTGTTTGCTTTTCCCTTCCCTGCTGCATTAAATCCATACATTGCAGGGCTGTGACTTTGTTCTATAATAACTCTTCATGCAATATAGAATTTAAAAAAAAAAAACATCTACAAAATTACAATTGATTAGCTTAAATTTGCATTGATTTTGATTTTATGTGCATCTTCTTAGAGGTAAAGGAAAACACACAGTAGAGAGCTATAACACAAAACAATTGAGTAATTGAATTCACTGAATCATTATCACTTACAGAATATTTTCGTTTCACAGTCTCTGTCATAAAAACAGCAGCATTACTGTTGACGTAGGTGTCAGTAATGCTTTCAGTGGGAGACCTGTTGGCTATGTGCTGTCTCAGGATCAGCCACATAATTTAATAAATGTGGCACCAGGATTTGTCATCGACCATATTTACACATTAATGCCACGCTGCCAGCAAAGAGTGATCCAATATAGATTGAATCACCTTTGTTATATTGTTAGATGTTCCGTTTTTATCAGAGTGTTTTCTTCTCTCCTTTTCCCATCCATCTTGGCGAAACTACATCACATTCAATCAATTTTACACCCTCTCCCTCCCTCAGTCCCTCCCTCTTCTCTTTGTTCCCTGGGTGTGTCCAATAATCCGCTGCAGCCCCCATCCTGGAAGACGAAGAAGCAATGGTCAGTTTCATTAGGGTAATCCAACAATAAGAATCCTTACAGATTTGAAACATCATTTTAGTTAGTTCAGTAAAATCACATCGATATTTGCTGGCCTGGCACCAGTAACATTTGTCTGATATTTCCAGATGAATAACTGGAAACTGCGTCAGAATTGTCAACATTTGAAAATTGTTGAGCTTGACAGTGTTGCTGCTGACTTTGAGGATAAATCATTAAAAAGCAGATGGTGCTATAATGATATTACTGAGGGTGGATCAATGTTTGTGCTTGTTGTCAGCTGGCACTCAGGTTTCAGGCAATAATACATGGATGGCTGCCGTTTACATAATCAAACCACGATAAGTGATTATCATGGTCTGGCTGTGACTAACAACTCATGGTGGGAAAAAAAAACAACAACTAATCAAACAATCATTCACACTCAATGAGACCTCCAGACTTACCCATTGTTTGACATGAGGCTGCAAAAGGGTCCTTCACCTGACCTGAACGACTTTGCCTGAGGTCTTCTCTGCCACGGAGGGAGGGGGCTCCATTAGACCTCCAAACACACAATTCATCACATCATGTTCCGTTTTCACGCTTAATCAGACATTTATATGATAGAGCCGGAAGATTGATCTGAATTGGTCACATGACCTCTTGTCTTTGGCCCTTGTTTGGAGGAGTCCATGAAAAAGCTGTGTTTTCTTGCTTGAGGTATACCTAGTGCCTGACTCAGGCTGGCTCTGTCTGTTGTTGCCACTACATGCGGCTGTAGAGACCATTTCCGAAACCACAGATCTTTCCACAAATGCACCACATGCTGTAAGAGCAGGAAGTGGTGGCAAAGATGGTCCAGCAGATCAGTATGTGAGCTGCCTCAACGAGCTTCATTCTGCAGCTTGTACAATACAGCACTACAAAACTTTTTACAACCCCATTCTCTTTCTCCTTGGTCCTTCTTTTTTGCCCCTTGTAAAGTTCACTGATATGATGAAAATGACAGACTGCTGGTTGCCTTGGTAACTCTTGTAGGGTGAGAGCCTGATAACTGTCCTCCATAATGAAATTACATCTGCTTATGGTTTAATACATTCTGTGCACTGAACACAAATGTCTAGTTTCATTCTGGCAGACCTGATCTTTGTGTCCATTTATGGTATGCCTGCTGTCTCCCCCTGTGGTCACACTGGTATGTATAGGGTCACAGATCTGTTTTTAATTTTCAACCATCACTGAAAACTTTTAATGCAAGCATAAACTTTGACGTATGCTGTTATCCAAATACCCCTCTGAAGCTGACAGCAATATGTTGAAAAGCCAGCAGATAAGAAGAAAAGATAAAGTAAATTTAGGTGTAAGACCACAAGTCCCACTACTTTGATCCCAACCTTTGTAGTGAAAGCGGTGTAAGATATTGTTTTATCTACTATTATTTAGAGGTAAGAATGGTATTGTGCTTGGTCTGAAAATACAGATTTCTCCTTGTTAAAAAAAAATTATTAAAATTGGGAGGTTTTCCTCTGCAATAGTGGGCGCCATTTTCCTGCTGCGATGATCCTCCACTACTTTGGATATTGAACCCACATAAGTGGAAGAAAAGACTTCAAAAGCTTTGCTCATACTTCACCTGTGCAATTGTTTTCCTCAAAGGACCAAACCAGCATATGTCGACCTATAGGGCTGATGGAGGAGTCAAAAACAGCAGGTCTGTGATCCTCATCCCTTCCCCCGGTGCCTCTGGGGATCTTGATGACCAAATGGATGTTTTGTTCTCGCTCTCTTTGTCCTCCTCAGGTAGAGAGAAAGAAAGCTCTTACACACAATCTACTTTCTGCTTGCCAGCTCATGCAAAGAGCAGTTCTTTCACTATTGTTTGATTTTGGCAAATGTGTAATGCGTAACGCTTAGTCGGTGTAATGCTCAATATCCTCACCAGCTTGTCTACTTTCAGTCAAAGCTGGCATTCATCTCTGATTTTAAGATTAAGGTCAAATCACCTGGGACAGGATGTGAACCGTTCCCTGCAAAAAGCTTATTCTGATATCAAATATACTCTTACTCACAAAATCTAAAGCCTCCTCCAAAAACACATTTAAACACAGTTAAACATAGTTAACTGAGTTTAGGTTCATAAAATCAGAGTGTAACTTAAAGTAATCATGGTGAACAATTACTCATTATAACTAAATTAAAAAAAATAACAGGCACTGCAACTAGTAATACATATTCTTCTGTATTACATAGACTCACAACTCCAAATGTTGTGACATTACAAAGAAATTTTAGCCGTGCTTTTTATATATGCTTTCAAATAATGTATGCTGTAAATGATATTGTTGCATTACTGATAATTGCATATGTGATATAACTATGATTCTACTAAATATCTTCTGTACCATTAGATCAGGGACGGACATTGCTTTATTATTGTTTTGCACAGTTTGTACAAAAATGAGTAAAACTTGAAGTGAGTGAGAGAGGATTGTATTAAAGTGAAGTAACCAACATATACTGATTAATCTGGGTGGCATTGCAGAGAACCAGAGCAGCTGTTTTGGACAGGGAATCAGGGTGATTCTGAGACGACAAGCTCTCCGCCAGCCGTGCCACGGTCAAAAGGTCTCTGAGCGGTTGACTAGCTGTGGCACAGTGGATTTTTCTAGTATTACTCTCTTTAAGTCCTTAGGGGAACAATAAACAATGACTGGACTTTTCCTGTAAAAAGCTGCTCCTGTCCTTATAATCAGGAATTACTAACTCACCACAACGAGCTTGTCCAATCCCATGATTTCACCTTCACGTCAGTAGTTCAAGGATAAATTCAAGAGCACTTGCAAGATTTAGGGTCTGTCCTTTGGTCTACTAAAGGAACACAAGTTGTTCGTGTCCTTATTTTATTTATCCACTACTTACTTAGGGAAATTGGACATTGACATTGAGCAGGGTTGTATTAATAAAAAACAAACATCCCATATTGCCAACAAAGTGGGAATATTAACAAAACAATATTAAATGAATAAATCTTTGAACTGCATCTGCTGAATTGTTGTGTTGTTGCGTTTGGGTGCTAGAAACCCTTAAGCTTTGCTCTATTAGCTACCGTACAGTCAACACGGATTACATAACAGACACAACACAATTTGCCAGGCTGGATCTCTTGCATGACTGCAGCATATAGATTAACTTGTGTTAGTCTATCCTCTGTTATCCACAGGTCAGGACTGGGTGGCTGATCTTACTGGCATAAGGTCACAGATTAAGATGCTTGTGTATTTCCTCTTGTTCATTGGAAATTATTGTATAAGTTTAAAATACAACCAGTAAGGCTCCATCTGGTGAGTGTGGAGAACATGTACAATATAATGTACACTCATCTTCACTGTGTAGTTTGCAAGCTTTCCCGTCAATAATCTTCCAGAGATAATTGTTTTCTTCTGTGCTCTAATCTCACCGTGTGTAGAAGTAATTATTTTCTCAAAAGTATCTGTAAATGTGTAATTAAATTTTTCTTTTTCTTTACCCGTGAAAAAAAATGGATATTTAGAGAATAAAATTAAAAACAAATTACACGAAAAAAGAACAAAAACATTTGTTTTTTAAAGAAAAATAAATAATTACAATTGGTAATTGTGAGTCTTACAGGAATAAATGATATTTATTAGACTACTATGGTTACTGTAAAGAAGCTAACCTAAAAACATGTCCAAAAAATAATTGTAATGATGTCAGTTATATTTGGCTTTAAAGCAGTGTGGACTGATTCTTAACCATTAGGGGGCACAAAGACAGAAAGATAACATGTGTTAGCAGTTACTTGTTGTATATTCTGTCTGGACATGAAGTGAATTTAAGAAGTGACACGACTACATATAAAATCGATGTAAAGAAATGACTGGTGTCTCACAGAGGCAAATTCACCCTTAGTGCTAAAGAAAAAAAAAGGACTTCACAACATTGACACACAGAGACAAAAGAGAAAAGGCTGGACTGAGACATCAGAAAGACCAGGAGTCCTTTGTGAGTTTTGATATCACAGTGTGAGCTCGCTCATAACACACACAGCCACCATACAGTCGATGTGTATATCATCTATATGTCTGCAGCTAATGTCTTACAGCTAATGTCTGTACAGTAAGCATATGGCCTATTTGAATAAATAGGAACACACTTAACAAATACAGTGGTCAAATGTGCAAAAAATAACACAAGGCAGAAATTCAATCACTTCAATCTCCTTTACCCACCTGACCAATGCAAGTCCAATGTTCACTCTGTTTTGGTCTCTATCCATCCTCAGCATAGTTCATCCTCAGCAACCTCTGTTTGATGCTATAATTCTACACCTGGCTTGTCCAAGCTTATGAACCTGCTGTCTGTGGGTTGGTGAGAACTGCGAAATTCAACAATAGAGTTTACATATGTGCCAGGGAACCAAAAAGAAAACAATTAGCTAAAAGCTAATGACCACAAAATTAGTTATTTCTGAGTTGTTTTTGGCACATGTGAGCTTGTCAGACTCTTGTGGGTTAAATGTTGGCAAAGTCTATGCGTTTTCAGGTTATAATGAACTTGTCATGAAGTAAGAGTGAAAAGAAGTACTTGTCACTTTGATATTGGCTACTTGGTTACCATAGAGACACATTAAATTACAATACACCAGCCAGTGTCTCATCTATTGGTCCAATATTAGTTGGTTTACCCATGTCCTACACACACACACACACACACACACACACACACACACACACACACACACACACACACACACACACACACACTGTACACACTGTACAAAAAATCAGACTGCACATGTCCTGAGACCCACATCACTTGGTAAACAATCACTGACTAAAATAAAGCCGGCTTGCCCCCTCCCCCTGATCTGCCTCTTCCTCTTCCTTCTCAGTTTATTTTTCCCAAAGGAGGAAGTCAAAATAATGATCCGTCTTATCCTCAGTCTGTCACATATACACTTGGATAACTGGGAGTGAAATCTATATGCAGAAGCAATTGGCCTGAAACAATACCTCCCCTTGTACGCTTATTCCTGTCTTAAATACCCATGTCTTAAGTAAACAGTAAACGTGTGTAAAAACAGGGGAAATGTGCACATCCTTTAAAATGATTAGAGCCTTTGTAAAGATGCACACAAAGAGGGCGTATGCTGAGGGGAGGTCTGTGACCCTGCAGGCTCCTCCCCTCTGCATAATGTGCCGGGTTCATTGAAATAAGTAGACAGCGGAGACGCAGCACAGCACCACAGCGGCTTCTCGGGGCACTCAACAAACGCATAGGAGAACAGCCACAACTGAAGTGTCCGACAACAGGAACTTAAAATGTCTCGCGTCTGATTTGTAGAGTCAACTGAACAAGGGTTTACGGAAATAAGAACTTTAAAAAAAATAAATAAATTTTAGCGAAGCGGATGGAAATCATTCGGGAGTGCAGCTTCCTCTCCTCCTCTTCAGCTGTGGTACCCTGAACTCAGACTACAAAGGGACGAGAGGTCGGGCACCGGTTAAAATGGATACTTTCTTTGTAGAGGTAAGTTAGCTTACTTTCTTCATGCATCAATTGCGTGTGTATTTGCTTCGCTACTTTCAACGTGACTTTCAAATTATTTTGGGAGCGCGGCGGCTCTTTGTTTTGTTTTACCATGTTGTGTTGTGAGCGTTTCTGAGCCTGGCTTGTTTCAGATCAGTTCATATTTTAGCCTCTGGAAAGCGTAAGTTCACTCTATCATTAAAAAAAAAAACCCGCAACTTTTCATATTGACGTTCTGCGTTTGAGGTGTTTGTGATGCTTTCTCATCCACTGATATTTCCCAGACCAGCGGTGGTGTGCCTGCACTGCGCTGGTCTACAGGATGCAGCTGTAGTGGGGGGAACTTCAATACCCCAGCAAGCATCCGACACATTTAAGAGTACTAGTGCTACGCCATCTCCTTAAGTTCTGCCCACTTAATTTAATTACTGACAATCAGGCACTCTCTGTGCCTCAGATTGATTTTTTTTTTTTCTTTTTTCTTTTGTAGTTTTAATCTGTGGCAGAGACTCCAGCAGACACTGCCTATAAATGCTGAGTGTGTGCCCATGCAGGTTTGGATGTGTCATCCGCAAATCAGCCCAGACACAAACACACTCACACACATAGAGACTGGCTATAGGTCTGATTTGTCATCCCCCTCTGACTCAGAGGAGGGCACACACACTCACAGAGGGAGAGGCAGTGTGTGTGTTTGTGTGTTTAATGTTGTGAATCTCCTCTTCTAATGGTCCCTCCATTCACCTCTTGTACTTCTGTCGCCAGCATCAGCCCTGTCTGCCCCTGAGTGCTGTGCTGAGCTGTGACTCAGTACGGGAATAATATTAGGAGGTGGCTCTTTCTATGTGAGCTGCTCCGTACTCTCACTCATACCACTCTCCTTTCCAATGGCTTTACAGTGTCAAAAGTTGTATTTTATGCCTAATGAGTAAGGTTGTTTTTTGTCTTTGTTAACAGTTATCAACCCTGTACAAGGAGTGATACTCAGCTTTAGCGTGGTATATAAGGATGTTATTGGGCTATTTGAGGTTATCCATTCTTTTACATGACAGAGATTCCTGTTTGACCACAGCTACTGTATGTAAAAACACTGTGGAAAAGTGTTATTTTCCATTTACTTCTTGTCAGTTTTTGAAAGAAAGTGGTCAGATTGAGCAATGTCCCTTACAAAAATGAAGTCCAAAAAATAAAAGGCATTGGTTTCCAAAAGGGCATATAGTTATAGAACCATATCATCTCTAAACTGCGGGTTTCTGTAATCTTTTGTATAAATCAACCATGTAGCAAACAGATTGGGGTGAGCTGGATTTTGGACCATAATCTGATTTTATTAGAGTGATATTCTGTACAGAGGAAGGTTATTATTTTAGCTCAGCTCAGCAGAGATCATTGTTGTAATTTGGTGTGTATCTTTTGTCCTGGACCAACTGTGTGAGATTTCCCTAGTGATTTCTTTGACTTCATCCAGACCCCATTTTCTTTATCTAATGTGGTTATGTATTATATTGCTTTTCATCCTGAGATATGGCAAACTGTGCTGTCCCATGTCTTGACCGACAGAATTTATCTGGGAAGGACAAAGTTTCTACAGTAATTTGGTCAGAATAGGTTGATTTATAGTATTTGCACAATGCTGTATTTCACTCCATCCTGTATTAGAGTCCAGCAATGAATTCTACCTTTGTGAAGTTGAGATGTTGAGAGGCTTATTCTTGACCTTGAAAACAGTAGTTGACAAAAAATCTCACAAAAGATTGGAGCTTTTCATCCTGTCCAATTATCTTCGGCAGTGAGTCACTCAGATGAGAGGTTCTTGAAGTGCTCACAAAAAAAAAAAAAAAAAAAAATTTGAGCATCTGCAATTATATGACAACTGAGCATGGTCTCGTTATACGATCACAAGCTCCAGAACAGCTACTGAAAGGACATGGCGGTGAGATTATTTTGTCAACTACTTTTTTAATAAAGTTTCAAAGGGGTGGTCATTTGTTTTTGTCAGGGGGTATTAGTTAAAGGCAATTCAGCCGACTCATGTAAAAGCAAACTCTGCCTCTGTAGCTGCTCTGGAGCAACTTCAAGTACCAATCCAGGTGTATCTGTGCTGGGTGTTTCACCTCTCTGTTCAGACCTGTGTTAGAATAAATCAATGGATTGCCCTGGTTTTTCAATGACTATTGGGTCATGGAATGAAGCCAGAGATTTGAATGCCACAGTGCTACCAGTGTGGATTTAATTAAGTGGGAATTCTGGAAGTGAAGTAAGACGAGGATTAAACTCAACTCGGTGAAATCAAGTGCAGCGGGATAAATATTGCATGATTAATTACTGTTAATCAATCTTTTCTTGGCAGCTATAGATGTGGATGTCAGTGCATTTACAATATGACTGAACCCAGATCAGAATCGGCCTAAAAGGATTCCTTTGCAGATCAGGTTTGTTGAAATTAACGGCGACCTGCATTTGTCCAGCATCTCAGGTCAGTTTGCCTAGTACAAATCTAGAGACGGCTTCCCCTGGCATGTCACTGTTAGCACTGATGATGAAGATGGTGACGGGGTCAGAGATAGTGGTAGAGTAAAGATGAGTGGCAGGTACAAGGGCGTGCGCCCAGAGGTATATCCTGTAAGCCCATCCTGTTCATCGGGCGCCGCCTTTCCTCTCAGGAGCTCACACAGCACCATAAAACCCTCAGTGCCGCTGCCTTTACTCCACACCCAATCCGTCCTCTGAATGGATGTCACCCAAAAGACACACAAATTCTTGGAGCGTGCCAGAGATCTTGTCAGGCTGTTGGATTTGGTCATCCTAGACTTCCATATGTCAGGGAATATGAACATTATACTGTGTAGTCCCACAAATGTGTGTGTGTGTGTGTATGTGTCTTAAAAGATAAAGAAATACATTATTTCTCATCCTCTCTTTTATCTCTTCACAGATGAAAACACAGTGAGATCAGACACACAATCACACATCCGCACACATGACAGCACCAATTAAACTTTTCATGTCTTTGTGAAACATCCTGTTGACGAAGCTGAATCCCAGCTATGTGCATTTCTAAACTTGGTAATCAGTTCTTTTATAGCAGCAGCTGCTACACACTGTAAAGCCACATGAGGACCTTTCCACACCCGTTAACTCCTTCCTTGCATTACACACCAAATTCCATCCTCTCAAAGATACTCTGACAGAGGGAATCCCAAATGCCCAGCCCTGACCCCTGAAATTCCCGGTCATGGCCGCCTCTTATCCATGCACTGTGCTGGTGGGCAAGGCTTTAGGTTTCACACCATCACCACTGCCCCCCACCCCCACCACACACACAGAGACAGACACACTCCTGAAACATCCATCCTAGCTCTATGTGCTGTTTATGTCTGGCTCTTTGAAGCTGGTGCCGTGGATCGGCATGCTCCGTAAGCATTCTGTAGTGGGTAACGTGAGAAAGGCCAGCCTGATGCTCCTGACGGTGGACTATTTTTTTCTTGCGATGGCCGGGTCTTTTCTACCCAGTTGTCACTTCCTCCAGCTGCCACTTTAGAGAGCTGAGAATCTGAGACCGTTGCCTTTCGACTCCTGCCATGCAGAAGGCTGAAGGAGTAAGGAAGGATGTCAGGAAGTGAAGCTAGGATGTAAGGAAGGAAGGAAGGAAAGCTACAAAAATGGTCTAATGGGTCCTGCATTCCTGTGAATCATTTCTAAGCAGCTGTTTTAACTTGTGATGATCTTGAAGTGGTTATTGTGTGCATTATCGCATCAAATTAGGGGATTTTCAAACAGTGCTGCTGAGAGTCTCTGAGTTGTGGTGAATTAACAGTGCTGGTTGTTTACGAACAAACAGAGGGAGGTATTATTAAGGCAGTGGTTTATGTGTGCGTCAGCAGAACTCCTGCAGCTTTGGTACAGTCTGGAGGTGGTTTAATCTGTCACAAGAGCACTGGGACTAATTGCCAACAGCCATTGTCTGACCACGCACCAAATAACATGGATAATCCTCATAATGACACAGTTTCTCGGTGCTAGCGGAGGTGATATAGGTTTGGAGGCCACCGCTCATGATAGACAAAAATGTCAAATTTGAATTTTCCTTTTTGACGCATCAAACATTTTTCTACACTTGTAGTCTGGCCAACTTTGCTTTGAAACCAATCAACTGTTGGATCATTGCCTGAATCTGGCCTTTTCGCCTCGCTAGCTTGTGTTTGCATTTCTTGTGCCTCTATCAGTAACCTGACCCATGTCTATCAGCAAGCTGACACACGGGGAGGTCAGTGCTGTGATAACCTCCTGCTGACACCATGCTGTTGATTTAAGCTTTAACCTGCTACATTACCAAGCCCTTCAGACAAAGCCGTCAATGTTTGCAGTGATTAGACGAGAGGAACACCTTCATCTTTCCACAGTTTGATCACCAACAACACATAATGCAGGGGAGAAGCGTTTCCTCCTGCCTATTAGCTCATGATGGTGGACAAACAGCTGCTGAATGAAGTGATGTTTTCATAGAGTTTTTTCCTGCTTGTTCACGATAGTTTGACATTTTGGGAAATACGTTTATTTGCTTTCTTGCCAAGACTTGGATGAGAAGACTGATTACACTCTCTAATCTGTCCAGTAAACCAACCTCAATCCATCAGCTGGTTAGCTTGGTTTAGCATGAAGCACTGGGAACAGCGGAAAACTGGCACAAAGGTAACACTTACTAGTTCACACGTTCTTCTCCGTTTCATTTGTACAAAAACCAAAGTGTAAAAAAGTTGCGGTTGTATTCTGGACTATACTGGCAGGCACAACAGTTTCCAGCAGTTTGTCGTGTTTACATTTTGGTTTTTAGTATTAATTAACTCAACAAGATGAAATATATGAACTAGTGAGCTTTTAGAGGTGCTGATGGCTGGATGATTTTAACTCATGAATAAAGCCAGACCAGCTTTAGCCTCCTGTTTCCACTCTTTATGCTAAACTACACTAAGCTAAAACCTGGCTAGCTCATGGCTAGCTTTACAGTTACTTTACAGATACGAGAATGGCATCGGTATTCTCATTTGACTCTCGACAAGAATACAAATAAGTGTGTATCCCAGAATGTTGTAATATTCCATCAAATAACTGTTGTAATTGTAGAAGGCAGGAGGTTCACAAGACAGTGCTCATAAAAATCATGACATTCAGTCTACTCTTGAACGCCCATCCTTCCTGTCTTTCATGTGTCTGTGTGTGTGTGTGTGTGTGTGTGTGTGTGTGTGTGTGTGTGTGTGTGTGTGTGTATCACTATCAGCGCAGTCATGGGTGTTTCATTTTATGAAATATAAATCACCTCAGGGCACTTGGGCGATTCACTAATTTGTCATGTCAACAAGGCTATGATGAGAGAGAAAATCCCCAGACACTGTGAATTTAAAGTGAAATGAAGAAATCACTGCACAGTAATGGAGAGTTAAGTCTGGACTTGTACAAGCAATAGCTCATGTACTTGCTGTCTTCAGAGAGGTGCTTATTTTTATGTTCACTCTAGTTCATTGTAAACACTTAATAAATAATAACTTATTAAAGAAATATTTTGACCGTTTGGGAATTATGCTTGTTCATATTCTTGCCGAGGTCAACACCACTCATGTTTGTAAGGTAAATGTGTAGCTGGAGCTTTTTGTCCTGTAAACGCAACAGTGGGTGAAGCTGTTGGCAAACAACCCCCACCACCCCCCATTCCTTTTAAATGGGTACAAAAAACAAAGTGTAAAGACTACAAATCGATGTTTTACAGGGCTTTTGTGCTGGAACAAGTTAAGCTAAATGTCTGCTGGCTGTAGCTTCACATTTATCATACAGACACAAGAGTGGTCTGTCGGCATAAAAAGCGAAAATGCGTATTTCTCAAAAACTCTCAAACTGTTCCTTTAACATCTCTAAATTTGCAGTGACCTCAGTCACGACCGGCTCTCTCTTTGCCGCCAGGGAGGTTTCTGAATGATAACTTGTTCATACTAAAGGCTGACTGGATGTCTCTGCGGTCTCCTCATGTTGCCATGTCAGGTATGCTGTCCTGAAGATTTTCAGTAATGCTCATGCACATCACCAGCAGGTAAAGATGGACTTTAACCTTTAACAAATCCTACCGGATTTGTGTGTTCAGTGTATTTGTCCGTGATACTTAACCAGAGAAAATTAAAGTTCCTGTTGATCGCCGCTTACCCTCACACAATAAATATCTGTTGGCCTTCACCTTGGCTGCCCTACCTGATAGACACAGTGAGCTGGTAATGAGTGTAGCTTAAATCCTCTCAGTTCAGAGGTCTCGTCTGGCAGCTTAATAACAGCCAACCTGTGATTACTGTTCCCAGCCCAGATGTTGACTTTCCTTTTTTTAGCCCCCTATGATTATTGCGCATGGAGGCGGCCTATTACAGAACGGCGTATGTGTGTCTCTAACTCGAACCATCCTGTGAGTGTAGGTTAAACACATTCCACACACAACACAAGGGAATATAGCCCAAGGAAAAATTATATTAAAAAAACTGCAACATTGTTGACTCCCTCATCATGAGACCAAGCCCCTGCCGGGTTTATGTATACGTCCCGCACTACGTGATCCTTGACTGCCATGGCCTGAAGAGTCTAACTGGCACCTCGGTGCTTAACAGAAGCAAACAACCCAGCATGGCACAATCCACAGTCATGACCTGTTAGTGTTCCCATCCATTCCCAGTCTGTTTTATTAAACATGAGTGTGTGTGCTTGTGTGCGTGTGGTCAGGCCTGAGGCTTTTTGTGCGATGATACACTGACATAATGAGACTCACATGGGGAGGAATGTACCATGTTTTCAAGACTCTACATGTTAGCCTTCCTTCACACCCGGGATAAAAGAATACGATTGAACTTTAAAAAGCTGCACATCTTCTACATATTCTTCTTCTGTGTGCCGTCATTTTGCTCACCAGTGCTCCCTCCGTCCCTACCATTATAAAAATTGTGACCTTAAAATGTGATATACGTGCATGTGTGCACAGAACAACATCAAGTATTTGAAAAGCTGTAACCAGCAAATTTTCTTTTTACGTGATCAATAACTTCAATGATTACTCGATTGGAGATTCCTTTTTAAGTCATTTAATTAAACAGTTAATTGTGCCAGCAATGTAAGACATGTCCAAAATTATTAACCCGGTATTCAGAACAATCATTCTGGGACAGCATGAAATAAGAGTGAAGGTAAAAGGCAGTGTAACAAGAGTGACGTCTCACACGGTCAGACACACACATCCTCGGTCTCTTACGGTCCTGACTGAGCAGCATTCCTGGAATATCTCTGGGATCCCTGCTGTGTGACCCAGGCCACATATATGACGGTGCAGAGAAGGTTAGGGGACAAGGCAGGTAGCTCTGTAGATATTCTACATCATGAAGCTTTGCTGACAATCCAATCAAATCTGCAGTAATCACATCATTTGACCTTTTCTGTGTGTGTGGCATTACCCTGAGCACAGGATCATACTAATACTGAGAGCGGTGGAAGGGAAATATGTCCATACAGGATACGGATGTAGCAGGACACTGTGCCAGGAGTGGAGTGTGTGGTAAAGTGTCAAGTGTTCCTCTTCTTTCTGTCGTGCTCCTGAAGACGTGATTTGTTATGCAAATTCTCCTCAATACACTCATTAGCAACACGACAGAGTAGCACCATCAGATGATGATGGGGGAGGTTCTGTCTAAACCCCCCCCCCCCCCCCCCTGCCCCCTCCCCTGCCCCCGACACAGAGACAGGGATAGACAGACAGCAGACATACTGTACACACTGCAAAACAAAGCAGACACAGACACACACATAACACACATGCTCCTGCACCAACACACAAACCGCCGCACACTTGCTTTGCTCGCTGAAATGATAATGTTCTTCCATTTATCGTGATAAGGAAAACAGCTTATAGGACAGTGATGACGTTACAAATTGTTGCTGCACTTCATGTGTTTCATTTCTATTAACCTAGTGACACGGTTTCATTTGTAACTTAATCATTAACTGACATTCTGCTTTAACAAAACCAGCCTTTGATAATGAAAATGATGCATGACATCAGTGAGTTACTGAGCCACATGTCTCGTCGCCTCACAGTGTTAACTGATGAGGCCGCTGCCTTCAGGCCATCCCGCTTTAAGTCTGTTTTTAGCTTCCTCTGCGGGGGGCTCAGGCAGTTCCTGGGACTCAAGAACAATTGATGTACTGAACCCTCCACCCTTTTCGCCCCCCCACCCCCTTCACAACAGACTGGGGGAAACCCGCATCCCCATGGGACTCCTCCTCCTCCATTAGCTAATTTCTGATCAGCTGCTCCCTCCATCATTAATTCATGCGTCTTCCAGCACAGATGTTAGAGGTTGCTTTTAATCATCTGATTTCTTCCCTCAGTCACCCACCCTGCCCTTCCCCACCCTCACCCCATGCTGGCTGCGGGCACTGGCTGTACCCTGTGCAGCAGGCAGACACAACAGTGGCAGCAGGGAAACAAAGAAACAAGAAGATGTAAAAGGGGCATGCAGAGGCACATTGGTATTAAATCGCTGTGAATTATTTATTCTTTAAAATGCTTAGTAATTATATACTATGTGATGGGCCTGATAACGGTGACCTCATGCTAAGTATGTTAGCTGAGAGCTGCAAAACTGAATCCATGGAAAATCTGTGCAAGAGAGCGAATGAAACACTTTTCATTTCCCTCAATAACCACGTCTGAAGAGCCCCGGAGAATGGCACTTAACCCCTGACTGGCTGAGTGGGAGCTGCACAGCAGAACAGTAGAAAAAATATCATTAGTTTAACACATACATGCAGAAAATGTATGAAAACATTTAAATTCAGTGAACTAGTTTTCATTTTCATATTGTGTGACAAAGACCAATTAAATTGTTGTGCTGATAAGATAATTAATAGGCTATCTGTCTTCCTGAGGTTGCGACGTGAAATTATTTCCAGTAACTTTCTGCTGAGGTTTTACTGTTCGTGGGATGTACAGCTTTTGCCTCACTGGAAATCTTGTGGCCAAAGACCCAGAGGGACCTTTGCCCAGATTCCCCTCCCAGCCGCGCTCAGCCTACTTGTTTAATCTCACCAGCTACTTGGCGGATTCCTCCTCATTCCACTCACTCAGCATTCAGGAGATTTGGTTACAGTCCCTGAATTTGGCTTAGGGTCCTTTTTTAATGAATAAAGCAATAGATTTCTCCATTGTTAACCTGGCTTTGAAATACTGCTGGCTACAAACATTCCTGTGACTTTATTATTCTGTGTAAAGCCGTTGCAACCAAATTAAAAAGCCTCGTATCTGAGAAATATGAAAACCAACAGCTTTTACTCCATCTCTGACATGTGCTGTTCAGACTATGACATGGGTTTCTTCATAGTCTTCCCTCAAGTCTGCACGAGTCTCAGCCTGCACTCCAAAACCATGCAAGTTAGGGAAATATCTTAACATCTTATCTTAAAATATTTCAGTGTGCAAAGTCATTTTTACTTATTTCTTATGAATACACATGAAAGCATCAAGCATCAATATGCTGTTTGACCTTTTTAAGTGCAGGTCACCAAGCCACTCATTGTCTGGGACTGCACATCTGTCCAGGCACACTGAGTAGGGTCACAAAGGGTTAGTGACTAGGCCTTACGCCTCTCTATTCTTGTGATAATGTGGGTACGTCTTGGTATTCGTGGCGTAGAAGGCGAGCTGAACCAGAATGTTAGATGTATTTCTGAACATCTGTTTCTAAATGGGATACAGTAGGTCATAGAGAACTTAGTTTGTTCTGAAACAAGATTGCAAAGCAAATATATAAAAAACAACATAAATGAAGAGACAGAAAGTAGGAAATTTGAAAATGATAAGTGAAAGCAGCAACAGTTAGTTTGGCATTTGTGCGTGTTCCTGGTGGAATCGTTTATCCTCCGCAACAAACGAGATGCTTCTCAGGAATCAAGTTGGTTGTACTCATCCCTCAGCCAGGCGTCTGTCCTGGCCAGCAGTCGGCCCTAACTGCAACACCAGCAGCCGGTCGCTGCTGTCCGCTGCCTGGGCAGGCGTCCACTCACCTCGCCCTGAAACCACACTATGATCCAAGAAATTAGCTTATCATAACTAATTGTTCAACTGTGTCCAAGTCAGGCTGAGTTAATTAGCTTTCTTTTGTTCCGGCTGTTGCGATCACCTGATACCCGCTGCGCTCATGCTACGCCAGACAGCAGAGAAAGAGCCTTGGCACCTTGTACTGTGTATGCCCTTAAATATTTAAGGCATGTTCATTAGCAAATCTCTGAGTTGGATGTCATTATGCAAGCATCAGAAACTCAAGCCTCCAGCTCCGAGATCACATCATTCAGCCCGAGTGGTTTCTTGTGTCAGAAAGCATGATGGGACGTCGCTGTGCAGCCCGTGTCAGTGGATCAGATCACCATTGTCAGTCGGTTCAGCCTCAGCAGGGCTACACATGCTCAGTGACATGCAGCATTAAGAATTTGAAAGTAGCCCGAGCTGGAAATGTCATGGCAGCAGCATCCGCTGTGTTTTTTTTAATGGGGCTATTAAAACACCTGGTTACCAAAGGCACGAGAGTTAACTGACACCTGATAATTAAACCCTGTGAAGACTGTATTTCATTAGCAAGCGAGCACGATTCTTTCCAATTATTATTATGTGAGAAGTTCACACATTGTTTTCTATAGTTTAGTCAGAGTAGTCAGTTGTGCTACAGCAGGTGATTCAAGTCTGATATTTGTGTCCCTTTGCGTCCCAGCTGGCCTTTGTTTGGGATATTTCTGCCTGGTTAACTTCTGAGCTCTCAGTCAGAGGTGGCTGCCTTTGTCTTGACTTAGTGACGGAGCTCCTGAAGATGGAGGGGACAAGGGGGAGGAGTTTTAGTGAGACCATCTGTTGCTGAGACAATTCATCCCGACTTTATACCCTCTGGCTTCAGAGACTTTAGACACACACACACACACACGCGCGCTCACATATACAAAGACACAAACAAATGGACAAACACATCTGGTGTTGGCTTTCTTGACTTGTCTAGTCCCTGGAGAACCCCACCACTTCTACCAACTTAGACCTTACTGGCTGATAGTTAACCAGACAAATGCCTGTGTTTATTTAAGACATACCTACATGTCAATATGTTTGTGGGATAAAATGACCCTTCCCCACAGCTAATGGCCTTTATTTCACCTGGCACACCAGCTGACTTTTACTTTCACAAGACAAAGTGATGAATGCTTCCTCATTCTGTGATGACTCTGTGTCAAGTGTGTGTATTTTGAAGAGTTAAAATCTCAGAAATGTGAGCTCAACACTTAAATTTGTTTACATTAAGGGTGCAACGTCTCAGAGAACAGGGTTTGTATCTGGAACTGGAAGGTTTTTAATTGACTGTTTTTTATGTTTGCATAGTTGCCTTTAGATGTTACTTTAACTGTTTTTTTTTTCTATTTTTAGAATTATACTGCTAGAGTATTATGTCAAAAAATAGAGTCTGTATTTTTTCATGTTAAAATGTTCAGATGAATAAAAACCTCTATGCCAAACAAAACACATGTGAGGTAAAAAATGATTTGTTGTAGTACTGATGTAGCTGTTTTTGCCCAATTTTAATTATAGTGCCCGGTGGGCAGTTCTCCAGAGAGCAAGTCACTGCGCAGACGCTGGTGCAGCAAGCCAAGCCAGCATTAGCGTCTCTATGGGTCAGTTTGTTGCTGACTTTTGGTTTAACATATAGTCTACTGTTGACTCACTCAATGAACCGTTTATTATGTGAATTACTGGAAAGCATGCTGTCTGGAGAGTTTTATCTGTCTTTATCTTTCAGCTGGTGACTAGGCATCTTTCTTGAGAAAGTCCCTGTTCATATGATTGGAGAACCTCCAAGATTCTGACTCAGCTACTGGACCAAGTTCTCGGAAAAAATGTTCCTTTACTATTTTGCGTCACTGAAATTTCTTAATAGCAGCAACACTGGGTTGTGGTGTACAAATACACTGTATTATAGACCATCCCACTGTTTTCCATGTCATGACTTGCCTGCTGTCTTATTCTATTTAACAAATCATGTAATTACCTATTACTACAACCTACTCCCTGCATGTTTCTGCAGTTTGTCAGCTCCACTGTTCCAGTTACAAACACATAAAATAAACCTCCACAAAATGAAGAGTACCAGTAATATTCGGCCTAATTCAAGCCCCTGTGATTTCCAGTTACATAACAGCAACTGATCTTCTTAAAATCTATAGAGTAAGCACTATTAATCTCCTCACTGGACTTCAGTGAACTCATGTGAAGCAGCTTTTCACTGAACAGTTCATGCATGCCAAACTGGTACCAGGCAGACACAGTTGGTCACTGGTTTGGATGCCACCAATCGTCTTACATTATATGGAAACTGTGTTAATGTGAGGCCACGTGTCGGTGAATACTTCTGTTATATTTGTGTCCTGATGTTTGTCTGCCTTTTTCCAGACAATGGGAGGCGGGACATTATCAGGTGTCTGCACCCTTCCTCTTTCCCCTCTCTCTCTCTCTCCCCCCTCAGCCTCCTCCTAATTTACACGACCCCTTTATCCCACTCACCGCTGTCCCCTGTGGTTTGAGAGAGCCACATTATTTAGCTGCGCTCCATTGGCTGACTGAAAAAAAAAAAATCCTTGATGATGGAAGTAGGTTTTCAGACTGGCTGGTTGGACTGAGTGACCCTTTGTCTAAGAAGGAAGCCTTAATCACAAAATAAAGGAAAGACCAGAGGCCAGTCGTCACTCTGAGCTGTTGAGCAAGTTAATTTAATGGATTCTGAATAATTCTTTATGTTGGACTAGTTCCCTCTTTGTCTCTGTGATTCAGCGGAATGTATTTCACATAAACATCTTGTGTATTAAACCAAAGCATCTTGATCTTTGTCCTGACACTGGAAGCAAACGCATTTGTGCCTTGTAGATGTGAGTGTGTGTGTGCACACGTGGCAGCCTGTTGTTAATACTTAATGAGGATTGATGTCTGGAAGTGGTGACCTTGTATAAGGTTTCCTAGAGGAATCCATGCATATTGATTTCTCCACTTTTATGCTCTGTTGGACACACAATTCCCTTTTGCTCTGTGTTTACCCCGGCCACCGTGATGGTGGCACTTTTGATGAATAATGGTGTTTGGTTGGTCAAAGCTTCTTGCAAGAGAGGGTGACTTTCAGGCCAAATCTCTTTATACTGTATAGCCTGTAAGTCTTACATTCAAAACCAAAATGTTCAATTTGGGTCACATTACTTATAGTTAAGAGAATAGACTGAGGAAATACAAACAGGCTTCTCGGAGAAAAAGTTACACATTTTGAGACTTTTTTGTAAGGTGAGAAGAGCAGTACCACTGTCACAATCCCTTGTAAGACAACAGATTGTCATTTTTACACCGCTGCTGGTTTACAGGTTCTGGTGGACAAATTTTGTTACCTTTTGAAGTAAAACACAGCCAGGCTAGCTGTTTCCGTCTGTCACCAGTCTTTATGCTAAGCTAAGCTAACCAGCCGCCGGCTGTAGCCTTGAATTTAACAGATAGACATGAGAGTTGTATCTTCACTCTTGACAAGAAAGCATTTTCTAAAATGTAAGTAATGTAATGTAAAGTTTTTTTTTTTGTTATTTTTTACCCTGACAAATGTGGATTTAGTCACACTACCATATAAGACTGCAGAGGTGTTCTCATTTCAAAGTGTATCTTCCACCACTGTAAGGAAATGACCGTTTGAGCAATCAGCCTCAGATTCCTGTTATTGCTCCCGGTTACTGAGCTGCTAACAAACATGTCTGGGAAGGTCAGTGACTTCACATGGATACACAAACACAGGAGACCAGGCCGCCCAGATCAGCTGTAGAGTTGGTGTTTATCTCTGTCTGGAACCAGGGTCTGATCTGAGTAAATGGTGAGAAGTGTGTGCTGTGGTTTGCCCCATTGAAATGTAGAAAAGAAGAAAGGATGGTAGGCAGAGAAACATTTGTATTGATTGATTTGCTAAAGTGGCAAACACTCACTTACGGCAATATTCTTCTCCTTTATGGAGTAAATTAGCCCCACAATCAAAGACTGAAAGTCTTTCCGACAGTTTTACTGAGTTTGTATTTCTCTGAGCGGTAGTTTTAGTCTCAGGCACACCCTCAGCATGCAGGCCTGGCAAACAACTTTTCTCCACTAAATGTCAATGACAGTTTAATAAGAGGATAACTGTGCCAGTCTGGTGTGGTGAGCAAGTAGCTATGTGGCAAAGCAGAGAAAAAGGGAAAATGGAAAAAGACAGTGAGAGAAGAAAAACCAGAGGGCGTACTTTCTGCTGACTCTTCTAACTAAACAGTTACAGTATTACTCACCTGACACATCCAAAATAAACCTAAATATGGCCAGGAATATTTCTTTTATTTATTTCTGGTTTGACCTTTGCCTTCCTTGGTTTCTAGTAATGGGCTACACATGTGTCAATAGCATCGGCTTAGCTTCTAAAATGTGTTTGAAATGCAAATGTCCATAGTTTCTTATGAAACGGATGACTCCAATATGAGTCCTGTGTCCAGATGCTAATGGTGTTTTGCTGGCTATTGTGTTGCAGGGGGCCCGTGTCTGGCTGAGACACAAAGAGCAGCTCCTCCCCTCCACCGTCAGCTCTTGTGATGATTCCTCCCTGGTCCTCACCACCGACTATGGGAAGGTAAGAATACTTATTTTTTCCCCGCTGAACCATTAATGCTGCCAATGATTCACTTCAAACCCTCATCTGTGTGCTCTCTCTGCACCAAGGAGCATTAGGGATTCACACGATGTTTGCAAGACCACCCTAAAGGCAAGGAAACGCTTTTTGAAGCCAAAGCCTGTGAAAAAATCATATCAGTACATTAAGGTTGACACCAAATATCTCATAGGCTATGACTGATGAGTGTACATGTAAAATCTGCCCTCGGTTTCTATTAAAATGTACAGGGGTGAACTATAATATGTGAAGGGAGTAGTGCAGTGTATATGTGAGAGTTAATTGTTTGCACACATGTTTCATCTCAGGACTCAGCTGTGGGATCAACACCTTTTGTAATAAAGTAAGAATGACAGGAATGGGCTCCTTGTGACAAGTCATTGGCCTGAGCTTATCTGTTTGGCAGCGCATGGTGGTCTTTGTGTCTGGAGGAAATCCTGTTAGAGCGGCAGAGAGAGAGAGAGAGAGAGAGAGACAGACAGACAGACAGAGAGAGAGAGTGGTGACGATGGACGTTTAAAAAAAAAAAATAGCGTCTAACACAATGTTAGAAGGGGAGTCGGAGAGTGTAAATCAAAACAGAGCTTCCAGCACAGCTCTTATCTTGCGGAATGCTTTTATGCATAAAAAAAGAGATGAACTGGGTATACAATTGTCCATTAGCTCCAACCTTGAACTCAGCCGCCGGTCTTTGATCGGATCAGGGCCTTGGGAAGGAACAAGGTATGGCCCAAGGACTAATTCTGTCCACAGGATCTAGACATATAGCATAATTTCCACATCCAGCCTCTGCCTCACATCTGTCATCCCAACCACAAGCCAAGGCTCCGTGTTATTCCTTCACTGGAGCCCTTCACTGGTGATCTGAAGAAGGACGCCTGTGGCTCATGGGAGCTTTTTTTAGCATTTTGGCATTATGTCTGGCAACATTCTCACTGCTCTCGTCAGTGTAACAAAGGGCTGCAGGAAGAGCGAATATTGCACTTAAAGTTGTCAGTCAAACACAACTTTAAATACATTCTTATGTTGTTCTGTGGCTCTTGGATGTCTGAATATGTAAGTGCTCATTAACATGTTAAGCTAATAACATCATAATGTTAAGCTTTTTCTCAAATTTGATTATGGTATGCTGGTTCTCAATATTCCACATCAAGTTAATACTATTACATAAAATATTACTGAAATAGACAAAAGAAAAAATGTCGTTGTTTTGTCCCACTGAGGAATGAAAGTAGATATCCAGAGCATCTTGTTTTGCTAATATTTATGGTAAAGAAGAAAAGTTGCATTGTATCATATCGTATCATATCGGATCGGATCGGATCGGATCGGATCGGATCGGATCGTGTGTTTTGTATCAAAGGTAGAGCTTTATAAAAAGATGTGTGAGAGGGAACATATGATCTCATCTATGTCCATTCTCTATATTTTAATGATGTTTCTGTGGTGAGTGCTGGGGATGGTTGAAGTGTGAGAAGTCAACCATGTGTTGTCAGAGGGGTAGGGGGTGATTCTGACCAATGGAAACCCCATCTATCACAGCACCAGGTCAGAGGTTGAGTAAGGAATGAGGCCCCCACTTCTTATTTATTGTCTAAATATAACTGAATACCACAGATGCTGTACTCGGTCTAAAAAACATCTCACCACCTTCAAAAGAATAACACTGAGGTTGCGTGGCATGGCATTTTTGGGACTGATTTGGACCACAGCGTTGCAGCTGACCTGAAGCTAGACTGTGTACTCATATGATCCTCATATGTGAGCTCAGGATGTGTTAGTCATCAGGCCAGACATGTGGATGCTTCCTCTGTGTCCAAGTCCTAAGACTATGCAGCCACAATGACAGGAATGTGAGACCGAGAAACTGACCGTCTCCACCTCCAGGATCCCTGGCTGACCTTATGTGATCCCTGTTCCTGGATTACATATCTGCTGAGGTTTATTGGCATTTACTGATCCAGACACAATCTTTCACTTAATCCTTCTCCTCTAGAAAACTCACACTATTATTCATATGAGTTTTCCGTCAGTCTGTCTTTGTCTGTGTCCTGGTGTTTTTTTACACCCACGGGTTTGGTAAATGTATCCTGGCAACATTTTCCCCTCAGGGAGTGGTATATACCATTATTCATTGCTTCAGAGCTCATACCGAGTTGCTGCTCCCTGTCTGAGTGCTCAGCTTGCAGACGCCGGAGAGCGTCCTTACATACACTGTCTCGGCTTTAACAAACTGAGCTGGCTGCTTTCACATTAACCATCATATCAGCATTCATCACTGTCTCATCTGTGATACACCACAGACCTGAGTGGGCCTGAAGAAGCAGCAGACACACTGAAGCTGAGAGCTGAATGTCTTGTGGCGATGTGTGTTTGAGTGCATCCGTGTGTGTGTGTGTGTGTGTGTGTGTGTGTGTGTGTGTGTGTGTGTGTGTGTGTGTGTGTGTGTGTGTGTGTGTGTGTGTGTGTGTGTTTTCTGTGGCCAGATGGCACCAGCTGGATTAACAGTGTGTGAGTTATCCCCAGACGGGTGCACATGTAAAGAAAAGCAGGAAGCCTCTGTCACCTGAACTAAATAGCTGCTGCTGGTGATGTCATCTTCATCTTATAGAACAATAAAACGATCTTAGACTGTGTTGTTCTACAAGGCCCAAATACCATTTTTATGCATGAATCATTTGGCACATACAGTGCATATTGCTCACATACATATAGCTCATACCATAAACCCTTTGCTCTCTCTTCAGGTGTTTCTTTTGCTCTTAACAAATTGTCTTTTAGCCTGAATGAAAGAGATGAGACTTCTCTCCTCCCAAGTAGTCCAGGCCCTGTAGCCATACAGTCTGTGAGGTTTAAATAGGTCATTGATGGCCCTTCAGTGTTTTCTGGATTATTAGTCAATGGAGCCATTATGTGAGCCTTAATGTCAGTGATGTGCATTCATTAGCGTGATAAGCAACATGCTCACACAAACATTATTGTGAGTATCTGTGTCTGAGTGTGTGGTAAACAAATATTTATAGGATTAGGTTTGCTGTCTGCCAAATTAGGCAATATCAATAAGAAAGTTGTTGCCTGTTTTTTTGAGCTGGTTGTGATGTGAAATTCTCTCTCTGTTATGTTTTTTTTCCGCACAGTTTTCACCCGTTAATAAGCCTAACCCCCTCTGCTCCCCCTCATATCCCCCCAGGTCTGGGCGGGATCCCCCTTCAACAGATGGATTCACTGTAAGACAGAGAGAGAGTCAGACAGAGTGGAAAAAAAAGAAAAAAGAAAACGAGAGGGAGGCACAAACAGACAGTGATAAACAAAACTGTGTTTGTGTCCACAAGCCTGTGATTTTGTTTCTGCCCATGTGCTATTTCTAAAGGCCTGAATAAATGCCCCAGTATAGCATAAGTCCTCTGAGTCACTGAGCCTGACCCCGCCTATATGTGAATATTCAGCAGAGCTGGGTGAACAAAGCAGCAGCAGGGTGTGGTTTCGGTGAGGTGGAAACAAAAGGAAGGAACGTTACAGCTGCAAGAAAGTTTTAAAATTCAGACGGATACTATGACATCATCATCAGAAAAAACTGCTCCCACTATTTAGTCTGTATCATTTCAGTGAGACTTTGCTTGTTTTGTCTGACCATCAGTCTAAAACCTATATCGCTGTCATTTACTGTCACAAGGAAAAGCAGCAAATCCTCACACTGGAGAACCAGAGAATGGATGGATTTTTTTTAAACTATAAAATTGATTGTTAAAATTATTGTCAAAGATTTTTGCATTGATCAATAATACATTGATGATCTATTCTAATTGTTTGCTGGGAATATTTTACTACATTGAATATTTTATTCTCTATTTAATCTTTGAAATGTCTCTTTGGACAGAATACTGTATACCTCTATTTACTATTTGTCTGTTGACTTCTGTTATGAAGAACAAAATATACAAAAGATAATAGATTAAAATTAACACAAGTTATCCAGGACACACCCTCTGTCCAGTGTACATCTTTTGGAGTGGATTGGACAGCTGTGTAAGATTCGGTGGGTTTTCGAACTCAATAGTTTCAATCAACACTGAGACGTCTGGTGTTTTTTTTTTTTCTGTTTTGTGTGCAGCCTCTTGACCTGTGTAGCGTAACTATAGTGTCAACACCCGGCTCCATCTGGAAAGGATTGATTTTTTTTTTTTTTTTTTTTACAGTGAACATTTTCACTAATCAATCACAAGTCACATGTTGTTGCATGTTGTTGTAGCTCCGGCCACCATTACAGCGCTCATATCATTAACATTGATGATGCTGTGTTCCCCATGTGAATTGTGATAATTGTCTGACATGCACCGACTGAAATCACGACCAGGAAGGAAATAATGACTTTAATTAAAACAAATTTGTGCTCCAAATAAATTTGATTTGGTTGATGAATTTTGATTATGAACCCAGAGCAAATTCATTGATTCAAACTGTGATCTAATTTGTCTTTTGGAAGTTGAAAATCAATTAACAGTGGACACACAGTGTTACATCACTGGGTTGGATTAGTCAAGCCGTGGTTGGAGTGTTTTTGGTAGCATCACATGGGGCAGAGGCTGACTGCTTCACAGCTCCCACAGGGCAAATGTTCCAGTATGTCTGATAGTTATAATGGGCACTAAGACCATTATTGCACCTCATCCAGATTGAAGTGGAAACAATAAGAAGTATAAGTCTAGACCTCATCTGCACTCGTGTTTAATCTTAGATTCCCTTTAGCTGTATAAACAGGATGTTGTTTAGTCAGGCAATTATCTGGAAACAAATTTATGAGAAGATGAATAGATATTGATAAGAACTGCTTTGGCTACAAAGACAGAGCTCAGTGACTTATCTCACAGGAATGAAACCAACAATGAAACCAAGCAATAAAAGGACACATATGGGCAAAACAGAGGAATGTGAAACCTCTTTTGATGCTGGAAACTCCAGTTCCAGTTTTCTCCTGAGTATCTCTGAAAAAAGTCCCTGAGGCTCATGCTGTGAAATCTGAACAGTTAGTTATCTGAGGAAGATCAAAAACAAAGGTCATACCATATGATGCAGAGACAGACAAACGCATAGCGAATCTGCACCCACGCCTATAGATGCATACACTCGAAAATATGAACAAACAACCCCTCTCCTTTGGGGTATATATATATATTTCTAGAGGAGGTGGTGATGGTGCTTTCCAAGCTCACAGCTCATGTTGTGTTTGGCTGAAGCAGCTGTGAAACTTGAGGTGAAATTGAGAATTTAATCTTGTCCCGCAGCCTCTCCCAGTTGTTTGTTATCCCGTATTATCTTCACTTCCAACCACCTCAGTGCAACTTTGAACTTGTGCTTTGGGAATGTAAAGAATGCTAACACGCGCAGAAGACGTAGCCCAGATATCTGTGGTTTATTTGATTGGATGTTGGACACAGCGTCTCTCCATCAGTGTCAGCAGAAAATGAACTCAGATCCGAGAGCGGGTGATACTTCCTGGTTTGCAGCACATTCTTGTCCCTTTTCATCCACATATATGATAATCAGTATATTATCCTGTATAAGTCAACGGCAATGCTGTGCCCAGGTGTGGATAATGATATCAATCACATTAAGTGACTGATGTAATTGAACATAAAATGATAATGCTGATTAAGGATGTGAAACAAGAGAAAAGCCTGTGTGATTTATTAGTCAGTTTGGCTCTGTCTGGTGAATCCAGGCCAGTTAGCCAGAGAGGAGAGGGTGGAGTTAAAGCCAAATGTTTAAGGACATCTGGCTGTAAATCTGCAAGCTCCTGCTCGATGGATGACATCACCGCTCGTGCTGCTTCTCTCCCCAAAGTCGTCAGCCTTTCACAAACTCTAATACCACGAAAATATGCAGCAACCCACTGTGGACTGCATTGTTATTGTGCTTATGTCTCAGTGTACGCCCATTCTCTATCGGCCATCTATAGCTGAAATGGACATGCTACACATCTATAATGTGTAGGATGAGACATAGATACATTATTACATAGAGGATGGTTTCTTCAGTCATATCTTCATGCAGCTGACTCATATCCTCTGTATTTATCTGTAGTGTGTATGTTTCCTATTAAATACCTGTATTTGGATAAGTGTACTAAAAGAGGAGATTTCATAATACAAAACAGATTTGGTGCCGCACTGTCTATGATTTAACAACAAAGACGGTAATGGAAGGTCTTAAGGCTTTTTTGTGAAGCCACTGACTTTGTTAAAGCTACACCAATCAATATTTCAATATTAACAATAGGTCAAATGACTGTGTGTAAGGGTGTCACTTAGTAGTGAGAACCCACAGAGAATTATCAGTTACCCTCAGCTTTACGGCGCGTTTTAACATCTTTCACCTCGGCTCAACTCCACTGCATTAAGGGCTCCATTTCAAAACAGTACTTGTCCAATACAAAAAGGAAAACCTCAGATTTATTAGTTGCACCTTCAAATAATCAATTAAACCCTTTTAAACCTTTGTCTACCCTCAATCAGCAGCTCCCACAGAGCCCCAGCAGGCCCTCTGTGCTGACTCAGCAGCTCTCTGGAACGGACACAATTGAATATGCCAGAAGAGCCAGCAGTAATGCGCTGGGACGCCGCAACCCCAGCCCCTTGTCCATCAGTATTGATCTACACACTGCTTCCCATCAAGTGACCAACACAGTTGTAGTCTGTCTGTTCTCTTATCTCACGTCTCGTCCATTAGAGTTCTGATAACCAGAGGGTCTGTCTCTGTTGGTTTGTGGAACTGTTTTTCTGCTTCACTGTCACTGGAGAGATTCCTGTAAATCTTCTCTCTGTCTCTCTCTCTCTCTCTCTCTGTCTGTCTGTCTCTCTCTCTCTGTCTCTTTCCCTCTCCCTTTCGATCCATTTCACATCTAAAAATGGGCCTTGAAAGTCGAGACAAGGACATCTCCAGTCATCACATTTACTTCACCACTACCACATCTAATTGGCCTCGTTGCAGAAATGTGACATGCGATAGATTCATCGTACAGAGAGTGAAAAGTGTAACCGAACAAATCTCTGAGAGCGGTCCGGGCATGTGTCAGACAGGTGTTCTCTGGCTGCCGTACAGGTATGCTGACGGCAGGCACAGGCAGGAACACATCAAGTCTGTCATTTTAACCTCGGTCATTCCTGTATCTTCTCTTGAATCTGCCTGTCATCCGTGCATTCACGTGCTACGGTCAGAGTGGGAGACAGATGTTGTGCCAGCAGTCTGATTCGCATGTGTGTAAACTTGTCCTCCTGCTCCACTTCTGCATAAGGGCTGTTCAAACCCTGGAGCTTCTGGGTGTCGGCTGCCTTTGTTACCTGTGACAGGAGATAGTGGAAGTGTTCAGGAGGTTATTGCATCATCTAAGTTAAGTTATGTACTGTGCACTTAACCTTGACAGCAGTGCATTGTGGTCCTGAAATGTCAATTAATCAGTTAATTGAAATTTCAATGAATCAAACCGGGAACTGTTTGGATGTGTGTGTGTGTGTGTGTGTGTGTGTGTGTGTGTGTGTGTGTGTGTGTGTGTGTGTGTGTGTGTGTGTGTTGTTGTTGCAGGTGTTCTACCTACAGAAGGCAGAGCTGAACAGAGAGACGGTCTACCCGATGCACCCCAGCAGTGTCCACGGAGTAGAGGACATGTCAACACTGGCAGAGCTGCATGAAGCCGCCATCATGCACAACCTCTTTCTGCGCTACCAGAAAGACAACATCTACGTAAGGCACCGCACTGTCTCAGTCTGTGAGCATATTTCACCACCGTGATGTACCTGGCCTCTGTGGGTCTGTTGTGTTGTGCAGGGGTGTATTTTTCTTATTTCTGGGAACTAGGATGTGCAGCGTGGCTCGACTGAGATTTCAGGGTATAACAAATCTCCAACCATCACACAAACATCAGCAGCAAAGTTCATTTTTAAGTTTTTTGATTTTAGGCAAGTGCAATGAAGCAGTAAGATATGATGTTGTGTTTTGAGTAAGGAGCATGACCCGCACTTCCTCATGAGAAAAAGAAAAAAATGCTTAATTTCTAGTGTACTCACTCTCTCCACTGCATGTACACAGTCACCACTGAATAAAACAAGTTTGGATGTTCCAGGAAATACACATTATCACTAACTTAAACCGAAATGATGCAGATAACAGTGAACCTCAAACCATAGTGAAATAAGAAATTGTAAATTAAGAGCTGTGTTTTTCCTTTAAGAATATCAGATCTCAGATATGTTGGTTTGACCCACTCTCATACCCAGGATTATTTTCATGACTGAAGTCCGCTGACGTTCCCTTGAAACTCTATCTGGGCTTTATTAAAATAATCACTGCCCACAGACACATGGTAACTATGTTTTTGGAAATCCTATCTCCTAATCTCATCCCAGAGGTTGCACCCGGTCTGTCTACACAGCATCACAGAACGTTATGATGACCCACAAACACACTTTTGTGAGGCACTTTTCCCCAAAGCGCATTGCCCGCGCAGGAGAAACGGATCCTAAAATACTACCACCCTCAGTGCAAATTAGGCCATGCGCAGTAGTTAAGTAGTTAGAGTATTAGTGACTACAGGTAACGTGTCAGAGGAAGGAGACAGGAAACTGGGTGAATCTGCAGAACTGATATTGTTAAGTAATTGTGCGACAGCTCTCATACAAAGGTTAAATGTTTGTACCGTGTTTGGTAATGGATTAAAAGCATTTTTTCTTTGTCATCTTTCACTGCTAATCTTCTTTGCCTTCCTTCCTTTTTTTTTATCCTCCTTTCCCTTTTCTCCCTCACCCTCGTGTCTGTTTTTTACATTTCCTTCAGACTAACATAGGTTCTATCCTGGCAGCGGTAAATCCCTACAAGCAGATAGCAGGACTGTACGACGGCACTGCAGTGGATTTGTACAGCAAACACCAGATGGGGGAGCTGCCTCCTCATATCTTCGCTGTGGCCAATGAGTGTTACCGCTGCCTGTGGAAGAGGCACGACAGTCAGTGCGTTCTCATCAGGTGAGAACTGAGGAGAAAATAAGAGGCCGTTCAGTATGGATTAAGTTACGAGCCCTTTCAGATATTTGATTGCCACATAGTTCCCCTGAATGTTGCGTTTAATTTGAATTTTATGTGGCATTTTCCCCCAAATTCTCTCTTCTCCCTGTCTGACTGTGCATGTTGCGTCTTCAGTGGGGAGAGTGGTGCTGGGAAGACAGAGAGCACCAAGCTGCTGCTGAAGTTTCTCTCCGTGATGAGTCAAAACTCAGCAGGTGCTCCTCCGTCGGAGAGGACCACCAGGGTGGAGCAGGCCCTTGTCCAGAGCAGGTCTGTTATAGTTTGAATTGTCTTTTCTGAAGAATGATTTTAAAAGTTGAAGAGTAATAAACATGTTTTCCTTGTTATTATTTGTGATATTTTGCATTTGCTCTGAATCATGAATATTTGGCCCTTTCAGATATATTTTGTTGTCAGCTTTTATATTCATTATTTTGTTTATTTCAATATGACTTTATGAGTATGTTGTGTTGTCCTGTCTGTCCTGCACCATGAACTCACCAAGGCACGGTCCTAACCACATTTGAGTAATGTCAATAAGATTAGTTTAACTCAGTATTTGATGTCATCCTTGTGATAATGAAATTGATTTCTTTCCAGTGATTGATAAGGGCTCCACCAAAATTGCATTATTGGCAGGATGGAGAAACCTCTAAAACACAATTTAGACCATTGTGGGTTGCAAACATTTAAAAACCACAGAATTTAAGGATTGAACAAAAAGTATTTATTTGGTTTGCGTCTCTTTGTGGCAACCCACAGTACTGATCAGAGAGGAATCCCTTATGTGCTAGATTTCATTCACATATCCAATATGTTTTAGTCACTGACACAGTTGGCTCAGTCTGGAGGTATAAAACATGAGAAACTAGATAATAGTGTTAGGGTGCATACTTCTATCAAGGCTGTTGAAAATTTTAAGAAATGTTAAATCTGCATCTGGATCCACATCTGCATCAGAGTAGAAAGCATTATAGGCAGTTGCTGGATACATTTCAAAGGTTCCTTGGCAGAGGAACAAACAGAAGATTATTTGATTGTCTTGACCTCCTCTCTCTCTCCAGCCCCATCATGGAAGCATTTGGGAACGCTAAGACTGTGTACAACAATAACTCCAGTCGCTTTGGGAAGTTCATCCAGCTCCACTTTTCCCAAAATGGGAACATTCATGGAGGCTGCATCATCGACTGTATCCTTCAAAAGTTCACTAATATATTCTGTAAAGACATAAGATCTCTGTAGCATCTGGTCCAGAGGACACGGTTACTGAAAGTTCTCATTGTTCTCCTTGACGATGATTAATCAGATTTGCTGGAAAAAGTAAGTTTGTGCAGATTTTAAACGTTCAGTTGCCAACATGTAATATGTTGTACCAGATTCATCAGCAAAATCCAAAGTATTAAAATACATTTTCCTCTAACCATCCTCTCTTTCTCTTTCCTAGAACCGTGTGGTTCGACAGAATCCCGGAGAGAGAAACTACCACATCTTCTACGCGCTGTTAGCAGGGGCTGACAAAGACCACAGAGGTTTGTTTTTGGCAGAGTCTAAAGGGACGCTCAACGTTCTTGACCAACTATAGCCACCAGAGTAAGGGGTTACAAGGGTACCAACAACTTAAGAAACTCTATGCCCCCAATAGTAATAGCAGGTCGCCAACTTTGTGTCAAAATGATTAAAATATGTTCTTCAAGCAGCTCCAGAGCTAAATGGTGAATAATCCTAAATGGTAGGAAGCCAGGTGTGAGTTTACTTTAGATAATCAAATATACACAAAAATAATGAAAAGCTACCCTAAAACAATGTGAACAAATGGGAGCTAATGTTACTTTTTGAGGTTCTTACTTCCTTTTGAAACATTTATCTGTAGCTCTACCAGCTAGCTCTAAATCTATAGGCCACATGATGGACTGTTAGATGGTCAGCATTGTTGCTTTGTAGGCTATAGTAAGAGACGAGTAACACAAAGTAAAGGCTCTACCAAGGTTATACAGAAGAATTGGTTGTGTATGTTATTATTTTTTTTGCACTATCGGGCTTAAATGTTCTTTCGGTCATTGTTAATGTCTGCATTTCTCTGTGTTGCAGACATGTACTTACTGTCTGAAGGTCCTGAGTCATATCACTACCTGAGCCAGTCAGGCTGTGTGAAGGACAGCAGTCTGGATGACAAGCAGCTCTTTGACTGTGTGATGGTAAGAAGAAGAGGAAGTAGCACTAGATATTTGTGTTTGTTTTACCTCCAGAGGGCGCCATAACCCTTCATCAAGAGCGTATTGTACAAGACGGAGACATATCCTCCACAAAGTTAAACCTGGGGGAAACATGATATATTGATTGTGTTGGCTTTGGAGGCAAATTCTAAACGGTGTTGTTTTATAACGCAAAGCAAAAGTTAAAGTAAAAGTTCACCTACTCTCACATGGTTTTAGAGTTTTGTCTGACATGTTGTCTAACTGTGTCTGTGTTGTGTTGCAGGAGGCTTTGAAAGTGATGGAATTCACAGAGGAGGAGATCAGAGATGTGTTCAAGTTGCTGTCTGCTGTCCTCCAGATGGGCAACATTGAGTTCATGACTGCTGGTGGAGCTCAGATCACTTCAAAAGGGGGTATGTATATATAACAATGTGTAATAATATACAACAGCTCTACTTACACAGTTAGAATGATCTTGAAAAAAGTGTTGCACACATCTTCAATCTGCAGCACAATGTTCAAACTTTGATGCACACATATAAGTGACAATAGGAACTTCTGGGAATGCTTCATATCTGTGATTTTTTGAGTAATGTCTTAATCATTTTCTAGAAAGAATTATGTAATTTGGTATATAAGTATAGAGGTCAAATAGAGACTACACTCACTCGCTTTGCACTTCATACACAGTCTTTCAGGTCGGCACACAGCAGGTTAGATGAACATGTGAATTCCAATTCCAATATTAAATGAATAATGAATGAAAATTTACTCAGCTTTAAACTGAGCAGTTGAGGTTCCTGTTTGTAATCGAGTGCTAAATTAGGAAATCATTGGGAAAAGGATTACACTGCTTACCAAACAAGTTCTCCTTTGGCATCAGGACAAACAAGCAGCCAACCTTTTCAACCTCATGAGCTTTTTGGTGAACCTTACTAACTTAAAATCCATGCAAGCTCTGGACCAGACAGATCCCAAATGTAGGTGATGTTTATCAAACAGTTGAAAAAAAATGTTTTATCAAAGTTTAATGCTGTGAAAGTGGAAAACTTGGAACATGTGGCTTTAAGTGGTTAAGCCCGGTTAAAACAACCAGTTGTTTCTGCTGGAATTTATTGTAGGAAACCTCTGTTTTCTAAAGCAGATAATAAATTCACCACTGATGTTGGACCACTCTGCAGTTTTCCTCATGCCCCTGAGTTTGATTGACATTGTACTCGCAGACAGAGCACTGAACAGGCTGTAACATGAGCTCAAGGCTCCTTTGTTCGCTGTGTCTGACCTCTTTTCCAAAGAACCACTGAACTACAGTGACTGCAGAAGTCAACAGATTGGAGTTTCCTATAGACTGTATAGGATCACAGTCTGTATGTCACATCTGTTGTTTAACATCAATAGGCGTCACCTGAACTGTCTGCGCTCTGTGTTTGTCATACATTGTGGAAGTGTATATCTATGTCTGTGTGTGTTTCAGTGGTCAGTAATGTGAGTGAACTGCTCGGCCTGGACTCCTTCCAGCTGTCAGAGGTCTTAACCCAGCGCTCCATGATCCTCAGAGGAGAGGAGATCTGCTCACCCCTCACTGTGGAGCAGGTAACAATGCATCTGAACCCACTTCCTCCTCCTCCACTGCTCATGAAAGAATCATACAGCCAACACACAACAATCCTGCCTTCTTTCTCTTATTACCCAGATTTCAGCCTAATATATTAGGTGCTAGGGATCGTCCAGAGGTTTTCACCGTCAAGACACTGAAACATACAGTAGATGCCTGTTTGTAAACTCCACCCACCAACCCCCACACACACACCCCCCCACCCCCCCATCCCCACCCCCCCATCCTCACTCCTCTCCCTCCCCTGTCCTGGTGACACACACAGCCTTTCTCCGGCGCTCTCCCCCACATGCCTCTCCAGATCCCTTGCGTGACTCCCAGCCATTTCCTGCTTTTTGTCTGCCAGATTCCTGGCACAATAAAGCCATCATGATAGTGATCTGAGTCAAAAGCACAATAGAGCCAATGACTGGGGCTGAAGCGAGAGTCTTCTCCTCTGGAGGCAGCGCAGCCAGACACCCAAAGACGCTGGCCCAATAACTCACTCATGTGTCTCTCTCTCTCTCTCTCTCCCTCTCTCTCTCTCTCTCTCTCTCTCTCTCTCTCTCTCTCTCTCTCTCTCTCTCTCTCTCTCTCTGCTTCAAATGTTCTTGCTGTTGTCTCTAATTAATGTGAATATTTCACAAGTCTTCGTCTGCATGTGTTATCCTTTTCACCATATGCCACAAGAACATTCTGATGCATGACACAATCCTTTTTGGCTGAGCTCAAGCTTTCGGCCCACTCATATGCATAAATGTCAGCGAATATGCAGAATGGACCTTTACTATTATCACAGGGACACGAAAGTCACAAGAACGCTTTTCATCACCGGACAAAGACCTTGTGCTGTCACCCTGCTGCTGCTTGTTCTGCCTGGCCTTTGAAGCAGCTTGTCTCTTAATAGAGTTCATTATTCCAGTCCTGGAGTCGGTAAGAATGGCTTCTTCTCACAGTGGCCAGGGGTCACCCACCCCACGACTGCTTGCAGTAGCCCCCTCCCCTCCTCCCTCCCCCCTCCGCCTCCCTCCCCTACACTAAATCCTGGACAAACAGCCATTCTTCTCACCCCTGTGACGGAGATCCTGGAGCCACCAGCACTCTGTTCACACCCGCTAGTTGCAAGAGGTGACTGGGTATGATGGATTACCCAAAAGCCCAGGAGCATTGTTGCCCCAAATACAGTACACACCGCCACACTCTTGTTTTGTTTTCAATTCAAGCACAATGCCTGTGGAGGAAGTGTAGCTGGCAAGCTCAAGCTTTTTATGTACGTACACAGATGGTGTCTGGCTGAGAGGCCGACTTCGTGGCAGCTGGAGAAAATCATAGCTGGGTCAAACGGTGATTAGAAATAGATTTTTTTTAAATGTGTTTTTGGAGTGGATTTAGAGGCACCTCGTCAATCAGAAAAGTAATGTCTCGAGTTATGATAGTTGACAAAACAATCACAACACTAAGTCCACTGAAGTTGTTCTCAATCGTATCACGTGGTATTCCTTAGCAGTTTGAGTTTGCTTTTACAGATCTGTAAATGTTCAAACTTTCATTTGTTTTAAGCACCTTTTGGACTTTGCATCCATTTTGGCTTAGAAGCTGAATTTGACAGTTCTTTCTCAACCCTGGAAACTTGGAAACTTCTGACCACATCCCACTGTCTTCATCAGCAGATTCAGTTTTTTCTCTGATAATGTTGAATTGTCTAACAATCGTTTGTGCTGTAAGAAACGAGTTAAGATACAGTAATGTGCAAATTATATATGATAATAAAATAAATAAATAAATAAATAAATGTATACGGCACGGTGGTGCATTGGAACAGTGATTAGCTCTATCGCCTCATAACCAGAAGGTTCTGGATTCTGACCTTTCTGCGTAGAGTTTGCATATCCTCCTCGCGCCTTCAGCTTCCTCCCACAGTCCAAAGGTTAGGGTGACTGGCGACTCTAAATTGCCTTGTAGGCGTGAGTGTGAATGGTTGTTTTTCTTTGTATCTCATCGCGACATAACATTAGGCGAGAGTGGGGTACCCTCAAAGGATAAGCTGTAATGCTAATTGATGGATGGATGTATATGTGCAATACTATTTTAACAGGGAAGTTGCATAACATTGAAATGTTCAAGTCACTGCCTCTGTCTGTTTATCTCTGGTGAGCTGTTTGGCCTTAGGTGATATAGAGTAGGTGTCGTGTCGTTGTGCAGGGTATTAAAAAAAATATCTACGAAAACATGTTTACATAATATTTTGATTTGCCTTTGTTTTCACTGGATTTTGTAACATGACAAATACTGCCTGCAGTGCGTCACTCCTGAGATATGTAGGTGATAAAGGACGCTGTCTGTTGTGAAAACAGACAGCGTCTTACCTGCAGACAGACACTGACATAACACACCTTTGTCTCCAAACCTCTATTTTTTTACAGACTCTGTGGCCTCACACACACACACACACACACACACACACACCAAACCATCAAACCTCTCATTATTTTTACCGTCATCTGGTAGAATTGATGAAATGTATATGGTAATATACTGTGTGTTGAGTCTGCAAAGTTTCCTCTCTCTTATTATTTATGCCTGACTTGGTATCCATGGTAACCCTCATCTCTTCATGTCATGATTTGCAGGCAGTGGACTCGCGGGACTCGGTTGCCATGGCGCTTTACTCTCAGTGTTTCTCCTGGATCATAATGAGGATTAACCAGAAGATTAAAGGAAAAGACAACTTCAAGTCCATCGGCATCCTGGACATCTTCGGCTTTGAGAACTTTGAGGTGAAAGAAAGTCATCTTGTTGTCAACTTGTTGTTGATGTTACATTGTCAAGTGTAACAGAGGATGGCACTGGTCAGAGAGCTGTATAAAAAACCTGATGCAGCTGATGGAGTGAGAGAATTCTAAAAATCCTTCAACCGCTAAACTGTACAAGCTGCTGTCCTGAAACATGACCTGATTTAAACTCCAGCTTTATTCAGATTAAGGCATTATGATTTCAGTGTTTTTTGCCCTGTGGAGAAAGGTGGACTGTCTGTACATGACACTACTCGTGCTGTCAGACGAGAATGCAGGAGAGCTGAACACAAGTGGAATAGAGACAAGTTGCAGGTGTCTTTTGACATTTTAAAGGATCCATCACTGTCACTTGCTCTGCTGTTTTTAACCAGTTTGAGCCTGTGTCTCTTTCTCTTGTAAAGGAAATGATTGCTCATATGAAATCCTAAGCTTGTCCCACAGACCTTGACCCCTCCCTGCCGCCTTTTTAAAGAGATTTTTTAGACTATTGTACCAAACATCTGAATAAATCTGAGCAGCCATGTCGCTTCAGGTGTTGCACCAGGTTTAAGCATGCAGTAGTGCAACCTTTGCTCAAAAAAATTCAATCTGGACACCTCAGTCACCTACAGTTTTAGACCAATTTCCATACTCCTGTGTCTTTCAAAAATATTGGAAAAAGTTGTTGTAGTGTTTTAGATATATGTCACATTGTTAAGGTGTTCAAGACTGGTTTCTGCCATTTTAGACAGCTGCATTTGACACAGTAGGACCACAGTATCCTCATCTCTTGTCTGGAGCATTCCCCAGGGTTCAATTCTCGGGCCCGTCCTATTTTATCTTTACATGGCCTCCTTAGGGTCAATTTTTAGAAAACATGGCATCTTGTTGCACTGTTATGTAGATGATACTCATATTTATCTGCCTTTAAACAGAAAGATGCAAACTCTTCAAAACCATTGTTGGACTGTCTCAGGGACATCGAAGCTTGGATGGCCTTCAGTTTTTTTAAACTTTAATGAGAGTAAAAGTGAGGTCCTGAAATTTGGACCCAGTGGTGCCTGTGATGCCTCTCATATGGACCTGTGTTCCCTGGAACCATATGTAAAACCCACTGTAAAAAATCTGGGAGTGATAATGAACAGTGATTTTAAATTGGACAAACAGATTAACTCAGTGATTAAATCTAACTTTTTCCAGCTGAGGCTCTCATCTAAGGTCACGTCCTTTTCATACTTAAATGATTTTGAAAGGGTTATACATGCTTTTATCTTGTTGTGCTTGCTGTTGGTTACAGAACAGATAGTTACAAAACCAAACAATTCTCTTGTCCTGTAGGTGAACCGTTTTGAACAGTTTAATATCAACTATGCCAACGAGAAACTCCAAGAGTATTTCAACAAACACATCTTCTCACTGGAGCAGCTGGAATACAACAGGTAAAGATGTTTGATATGTCTAGAACAGTTGGAGACATCCATTTCTGCACATCAGGCTTGTATGCTGGTGGATACATAGAAAATAAAACAAGGATTTGCATGTTCTAGTGACTGTCCCACAGATAGATAGGGGTGGGGGTTGGGTCTGCTCAGGGCGATACAGGCAAACTGCCAGAGGTTTGGAATCAGCTCAGATTCTCCCCCAGACAGTTGTTTTCTTGTATAATGGGCCAACAGCCTGGACATGGCTCATTTCATCACATGTTCATTCTGAACAATACAGCCATTGTGTCTTCCTAGTTGTTTATATTTATATATATATACATGGTGTATGTGTGTGTGTGTGTGTGTGTGTGTGTGTGTGTGTGTGTGTGTGTGTGTGTGTGTGTGTGTGTGCGCACACGCTTGTCTTCACAGGGAGGGGATCCAGTGGGAGGCCATAGACTGGATGGATAACGCAGAGTGTCTGGATCTCATAGAGAAGGTAACAGACAGTCAGGCCCTGAGAGAGCAAAGTCACCACCAGGACCGACCGCGAACCGCCAGCCAGCCAGAGTGCTGCTGACCCAGACGCCAAACTGTGACTCTTACACTGACCCCCATCTCCCAGTCTATCATTATATAGTCTCATTTTGCATGTTGTGTGCACAGTAATGCACACCAGTCGGCGGTTAGAGGTATGGCTGAGATGAAGCATGAAGCCAATTTGAGCCTCTGCAGAGGTGAGCTTTCTAGGTCAAAATCACAAACTTGGAAAGTTTGAGGGAAGCAAAAATACTACACTATAACCACTTTATTGCTGATAGACTTGTGATTTGGCTAAGTGGCCCTCTATTAGATGATTGCTGTTAATTAGTGTGACTTTATGTACATGTAGGAATGTAAAATAAATTGTTGCTGCCGAATAACGTGCCTGCTCAGTGAACCCTCTCTTTCTAAATAAAAGAGAAAACTGAATGAATTACTATGCTGTTTCCTGGATGTATTGTTATACTAAAAGCTACCAGATGTGTCCCAGTAGGATTATAACTAGTTCAATCATGACTACGGTGTGTTTCACCCTCTTTGCTCCTCTGTCTGTTTCCCCTTTAGAAACTGGGCATGTTGGCTCTTATCAATGAGGAGAGTCGCTTCCCCAAAGGCACAGACTATACCCTTCTGGAGAAATTACACAGCCGACATGCAGTGAGTCCACACCCCACACATGAAAACTCACATACACACCCTATCCATCCCAGGCAGACACTCGCAAAGTCATAAAAATGATCCCTATCCCCTCACCAAAGCTCCTTGGGGAAATGCCTTCACCACCCACCAGCTCAGACGGCCTCAAAGAGTTAAACTTTTTCTCCTGTCTGATGAATCACCTGTTGCGTTGAACGCAATGAACGTCTGCACTTGTACACGCCTCCCCCCGAGCACTCTCACATGCAAACATAACAATGCTGAAATGTGATCAGCCATTCTCCGGGCCTGATCGGCATTGTGTGCAGGAGAAAAGAGTGTCCTCAGAAAACCCAACAGGTATTTCCATGGCTGACGGAAAAAACAGAGTTAGAGTGAGACCCAGAAAACCACCTGACCTCTTCCTTTCTTTCTCTGTGTTATATCAGTTTTAATATTTAGCCAAAGGTTTAATATTTAGTCACATCAATAGACAGATATCAACAGACTCAGTATTATTAACATGATATGTCTTTTTTAACAGTGAAACTATTGTCATTAATTGTATTGCAAATGATTTATTTTTGAATATGAGATTGTTGGTCTGGAAAAAAAGTCAACAAAGGCTCTGGAAAATTATCAGAGGACTCAATGCACGATGTACTCTACTTGATGAGATTATAACTCATTAAGTAGACATGAACAGCATTTCTAACTGTGAGTGGTCTCCTTGTTCTTTCTCCTCAGACAAACCTATACTATGTGAAGCCCCGAGTGACTGACCACCAGTTTGGCATCAAGCACTATGCTGGAGAGGTCATTAACAGCACGCACACACACACACACACACACACACACACACACACACACACACACACACACACACACACACACACACAGAGCAAAACCAGGTTCCTTTTTCTCCCTGACTGAGTAAATTGGGGAAGTGAGGTAGTTATTGGATGGCCTGTAGGGTCTTCTTTGCCAAAATCTGCCCCAGGATGTCGATGCCACACCCCTCCTCCTCCACTGTCTTTTTCCTGAGTCAGGAGAAACCGCTTCTCTCTCATCCTCTCCTTCCTTTACTTACATGAGGGAAGTGCACAGGAAGGCAAAAGAAATCAGGAAAGAAGCGCAAACACGGAGAGTGGATAAAGCGGGAGGGGTAGGGTGTGGGGCGGGAGAGAGTAGAAAGATTTGCTTTGATAAAGAATGGCCTTATGAAGCCTGCCTTAGACAAGGTCTCCTCAGTGTGAGTGTGGCAGCTCAGTCACAAGCCTGGCATGGCTGTCTATGGTAATGACTTGGTCCAGAGAGGACAGGCAGGCCAGCCAGTTGTTCTCACTCGCTCTCTCTCTCTCTCTCTCTCTCTCTCTCTCTCTCTCTCTCTCTCTGTCTGTGTGTGTGTCCAGTGTGCCTCTCTGAAGAGTTTAGTCGCCTCTCTGAAAGCTCCCACTGTTATCTGAAACGGTGCCGTGAGTTTAGTGGGGGAGTCGTAGAATTCTCCCATAGATTTGATTATCTGTGCAGTGTCGGAGAGATGCAGTTAGTTTGAGTTAAGTCTGCCATTGTCAGACATGAATGTGCAAACAAAAAAACACACCTTGTTAACTCATGGGTAACTAATAAAAATGTATGTTTCTCAAAGCAGGCCCTCAAACTGTGTGTAATTGTCCTTGACACACCCTTTTCTCTGTGGCATCATGAGACCATCCTAGTTCACAAACCTGAAACTGACAGAGAGAGAGAGAGAGAGAGAGAGGGAGAGGGAGAGAGAGATATAGCTTTTTGTACAACCTTTTTCCAATGAGAGAGGAATGCAGTGTAATTAGTGTGTCTGTGATTTATAAATACATATGTCGTCACATTTAGTTCTCACGGCTCACCGTGAGCCTCAAGGCTTGGCGATGGGGGTTGTTATTGGATTATGGTATACACACACAGCTGTGAATACAAGCTCGTGTGTGCACACGTCCAAAAATGGGCTTGTGTTTGGATACAGACACAGATAGATCATATTATTACTCAGCAAATGTTTTCCTGCATGAAACATTTTATAGGCGCTGTACTTTGTGTATACACGCATGAGCGCACACCGGTGAACACACTCAGCGCGAACTCAGAGTGCATTACTGTGGTTCAGGGCGAGCGGAGGAATGCCATGTTGCTAAGACGAAGGCTGAACAGAACTCAACAGGTGACTGCATTAACACACAGGCGCTCTGCTCTACTTGAAGAGGACAGCGACGCCCCCCCCCCCATCATCTTTGTTCGCACTGAGCCTTAAACACGCATTTACAGTCCCTTTCATGTCACACTGTGTACACATACTGTATGTGTGAATGTTCTCATGTAAAAATGTTAATTATGCAGTCTGGATAATGATCCCCCAGGATAGATATGGATTTATTAATGAGCTTCATTTCGAAGTTAGTCATCCATCATTTGAAGACATCAATGTTCAATCTGTACTGGACCCTAAACCTCCTATCATTTACGTTATGGGTCTATAATGATACTTTATTTATGATATGATAATTGACTTTAAAGTTTTAATCATTTTGACTTCTGAGAGCAGTAAAACTCTTGGAGTAATAATAGAGAATAATTTATGATGGAAGCTACATATAAATTATGTCAGGGCTTAAATATCTAAATCAATTGCAATACTGTATAAAGCCAAAGATCTTCTAAATTAAGCTTCACTATTACTATATACCTTACACTGTTCCTTCATACTCCCATACATCACCTACTGTGTTGAAGTGTGGGAAAACGCATATAAAACAAAAGCTAATCCAATATTCATATTTCAAAAAACAGCCATAAGAATTGTAAACAAAACCACTTTTTATTTCTCACCTTATCCTAATAGTAAACACTCTTACTTAATTCTTTGTTTTCACCTGTGTAGGTGCTTTATGATGTGCGAGGGATCCTGGAGAAGAACAGAGACACCTTCAGAGACGACATCTTGTTTATTCTGAAAGACAGCAGGTGATTGTTTCGCACTTTCTCCTCTGCACACTGAACACACACCTGGCATGATTCACCTCATATGCAAGTGTCTCTGCAATCACACGCCCTGCTCTGTGCCTGTGTGTGCCTGCAGGCTTGACTTTATCTACGACCTCTTCGAGCGTGTCGGGAGCAGGAATGGAGATGAGACCCTGAAGATGGGCACAGCCAGACGCAAGCCCACCGTCAGCTCTCAGTTCAGGGTGAGATTGAAGCTTCTGTGGCCTAAATATCACTCTCCGCTCCATGCCCATGATTGTGTCGTCACACAGACAACGAGTTAATTGTCTCCCATGTGCCGCTGCATATGATGATCACTTAACCCTTAACATTAGGTTTGGCATGATGAATGTGAGCGCGGGGGCTCAGAGAAGAAAAAAAGAGAGGATAGAAATCATGGAGAGACAGAGCAGGAAGGAGAATGCTGTCTGTTACGGGCTGATGGGATGTATGAAATATGTGGTTGTGAGCCAGGCTTGGGGGGCGGGGGGAGGGGGGTTTTAGCTTAGCATGTCCTAAGTGCAGTGTGGAGAGAAGGAGAAGGGGAGGATTTGGCAGGCTGCCCTGGCCTACAGTTCCTAAAGCCAGGGGATTAGGGTTGATGGCTGGGCAGAGAGGGGCCAACCAGGGGCCAATCACGCTCAGCTCTGCCAGGCCAGGCCTCGCTGGAGACAGACTGTCTGAGGCAGCGAGGAGAGCGAGGCTGACATAGCCTGCGAGGTGCAAGGGTCCTCGTAGTGTGTATTTGTACACGTGTGTCTTTTGAGCTAAATGTGGGCTGACTAATACCATGAAAGAAATGTACGGTCACAAAGTACTTTTACTTCATTACTTTATTTTGATACTTTAAATACATTTTTGAATACATTTTGGCAAATAATACTTTGCTCATAATGCACACTTGTACTTATGTAACATATTAATTAATGCCTGCAATGGAGTGTTTTTACATCATTGTATCGGTACTTTTACTTAGGCAGCTTCTTCTAAAATGAGCCGTATAAACACATATGTTGTAGACAAAGCACAGCAAAGCGAGTGTCTAGATTTCTAAGTTTTTGTTGACTTGTGTTTATTGTATTATTGTCCACAAAGTGAGAAGCACACAGTCCACTTAGTTCATGTCAGTCCTTTTCAAAGTAAACTAACTGTTAGCATAATTCAACAGACATGAAGGGATATCTTTGGACTGAAGAGCCAGTTTCTCATCTGTTGCTGCTGATGTGTTTCAGGACTCTCTCCATTCCCTGATGGCCACACTAAGTGCCTCCAACCCCTTTTTTGTACGTTGCATCAAACCAAACATGGACAAGGTAGGTCATGCAAATTTCATTGCACAAAAAAAAAAAAAAAAAAAAATGTCAGAAACCCTGCCAGGTCTTGTCAAGGTCAGCGCCTGCAGAGTTAAACCTCCTTGGTGCTATTCATAGCTCCCATTGCTCAGAGCTAATATTTAGTCTTGCTGTTTCTGTGCTCTTATGACTCCTGCTAAGAAGAAAATAATTTTACAGTGTAATGACACTCATTACTGCAAAGTCATATAAATGCTCCACTTGATAAGTAGCTGCTCTTTTTTTTTTTTTTTTCATGCTGCAAATTTTCGTTACTAATAAACTGATATTGCTCTCATGCTTTGGTGCAAAGACTCTCATTGTGCTTCCTCAAATAAAAGGGCTGTGTACCAGCACATTCCTACCACTTAAGCCCCTTTACCAAAGGTCAGAGGTCACTGTTGGCCGCTCCAGCTGCAGCGGCTTGGCTGATGCTCTACTGATCTGGCTGCATCAGTGGAATGCCAAGATAAGACCACAGTGGGACATTTATTTACTAGGCATCTATTCCTCAACTACTCTTAACCACATTACAGCAAACCCTTTCAAAATCACCACTTTTATCCTAATTCTTGACATTGGATCTTTTTGAGTATATTTATACTCTGTTTCCTTATTTCCTGCATGACAGAGTAAATTGGCTCCTCTCAAAAATCTTACTGTTACTTATTAATGTACACAGTGTGGTGATTGTCCTCATCTCTCTGCTCCTTACCACCCACTCCCTATGCGTCATTCCACACCTTCTCACTTACTTATTAGCATGGAAGCCGCACTGCCGTTTCTCTCAGCCTCTTTCTCTGCTCCCGTCTCCTTTTCTCTGCCTTTTTTTCCCCCCAGTATCTGTCCCCTTGCTCTGATTGGCTCTGCCTCACATTCGCTCACCTGTCTTCATCTGGTCAAGACGGAACAAGCCGTGCCTCTGTTAATCCTGCAGAATGACAGGATTGCATGCGCAGTTCTTTGACATGATTGCATGCATGCAAACACACACACGCACACGCACACACTTACTTATGTATTTGTGTGATTTGCACACACCCGCTCTCCTTGGAATAAATGTCACTGAGGGAAGGGTCGGCTTGTTTTCACTCGAACAAATCAACATGCCGTACCTCTTTCAGCTGCCCAAATCGTCTGCTGAAGAGCAGAGTTCAGAGCTCAGAGGGGTGCATGTGCATGTGTGTGTGCTTTATTATGAACATGAACACATGCAAGTGTGCAAGTACCCTTTGTGTCCAAGTATGTCTGTTTCCATGCATAGTAGCATTAGCCTGTTATTAGATTGACACATTGGGGAATGCTGTGGTCCTGTGTGGGGCTTAACCAGCACTGCGTGCCCTCTGGGTGACAATGGCCTTCGTGTGGCCCTCCTGAGCGATCAGGCAGCCTGTGTAGAGGTGTAAGGCGGCAGACATCACAGATCCTCTATAATAAGCAGGCTTGAGGACCGTTGGTAACACAAAGCTGTGAACAATGCAGCCGATTCTTCCAGAAAAAAAGGCCTTCCTGGTTGGCAAGGTCTTGCTCAACACTGTTCAGGTTTCTCTGTGTTGGAGTGTGTTTTCTTTGCAGTAACCTGATTGTTAATGTAAAATGATAGTGCTCGCCATGGTAATTTACTTTTTAGTTCAACTTTAACTTGACTCAGCAGTAAGATCATTTGAATAGCTATGTGGGCTCCACAGTGTGGGATTGTGTTTACCTGCAGATAGTGGGGTAAGGCTGGTTGTATTTAGGGAACACATACTTAGTCTCTAAAACATCACTGCTGAACAAAGCCTGTATGCAGATCAGCCTTCAGTGTTGTGCTACTGCAGAAAAATGACATGATTCTTTATCAATTTACAAGAGGGAGCTCTTCATGTTTTAGTGTTTGCAGTTTCATGCTGTTTTGTTGTCTGTCGTCTACAGAAAGCCAACCAGTTTGATCCTGATGTCGTACTTAACCAGCTGAGATACTCTGGGATGCTGGAAACAGTGAAGATCCGCAGGGCTGGGTTTCCTGTTCGCAGAACCTTCAAGGACTTCTACAGCAGGTCGGCAAAATATGAACAAACACATAGAAAACTACATAGAAAAAACAGCTCGATTAAAAAGCCACACGAGTGTTAAAAAGATTAGGTGTTTTTGCATTGAAAGGTTTGTAAATACTGTATGTGTGTTTGTGCTGGTGTGTGTGTGTGTTTGTGCGTGTATGTGTGTATGTGTTTCCAAAGGTACAAGATGATCCTGAAGAGCAAAATCCACTCAGACGATGAGAAGCAGAGCTGCTCTGAGCTGCTCATACTCCATGACAGAGCCAAGAAAGAGTGGCAACTGGGGAAGACAAAGGTGGGGCACACGCACAGACACACACACACACACACACACACACACACACACATGCCCAAACATGTTTTTGTCACTTAGAAGGATGCTGCATTGACTTACATTCATGCTTTGGATACTTAAAGTAACCATAACCACTACCCCAACCCAGCCCCACCCGTTAGCTCTTAACCTTAAAATGTAATGTTTTACTTTGTGCCGGTCAGCTTTCAGTCTCCAGATTGGGAGGTGAGCCCCCGTAATGCGACTGTGTGTACAGATGTTTGTCCCCACAGTGTGGTTAATACAAGTGCAGACTGCATGCGCTCGGACAGGATAGAGTTTCAGGCTCCAAGCAGGCAGGAGCACAGACGGGAAGGCTGAAGGAATCAGGTGAAATATCCTGTTTTATATTTTCCTGTGAGATGGACTCTGCAATCACTCAACAGGACGCCGCTGCTTTTAAGCTTAATTTTTAAAAAAAATATTCATAGCATACACATGATTTTCATAAGGATGTAATCTTGAGAGCAGATTGGTTCCATTTCGGGTCGCGTGGGACAGACTTTCTCAAAAATCAAGCTGCTGTCATTCCCAAGCTGTTAATGTGTGCCACAGTTTGGACGGCCCCCACTGTGACTCATGTCCCAAAGATTTTTCTGGCCGGTTGTGGTCAATCTACTGCTCTCCTGTTGGCAACCACAGAGTTACATGGCTACTCCTAAAAACCCTGACACCAACAACTGTTACTGTAACTGTAACCCAGTGCGGGGGCTTACAGTAATCCTGAGGCAGCCTTTCTGTAGCTGGAAGAGTGTTAGCCTCTTGACACTCACCGAGCTGTTGATTTAATAAACTAAACTCCCGGCGAGTGATGTGGAGGCGGCCTACAGTGATGAGACGTTGCAGCTGAGCAGAGGTTAGAGGAAAGTCACATCTCGTGCATTCGTCTTAGGAAAGTTACTGTATTATAGGGTTATGATCTCCATCTGTTGCAATACAGCTCTCAGCGATGCTTATCTCTCGCTTTTTCTCTCTCTGGTGCTTTATTTCAAACAATTATCACCTCCCCCCGCGGAAAGCCCTCTCTTTTTCTCTTCTGCGCTCTCATTGAATGATTAACCTTTAATGACTTGTTTGATCTGGACAGCAAAACCTCTTTGCTTCATGTCAGACTCAGCAGAAATGGTCTCTACGAAGCCGAGAGAGAGGATATAAATAAAACAGTTTTCTTTTTTTCTTTTTTTCTTTTTTTTTTGGTTATGGGCTTTCTTGAAATCAGCTAAATCCACATTTGTCCCACTGTTACTTCCCCCTCTAAGTTGTGGTCCCTGCGAGGCTGTAAAATCACCGAGACATTTCAAATTTGTTGGTTCCCTTTCGGACTGCTTTCTTGTAATACGTTGTTTAGTTGCCGCACTATGAATAGTGTCAGCAGCACACATGGCAGAGTGAAATATACGTTGAGACCGAAAAAGTTTCATTTGAACCACATGTCGGTTCTTAACGAATACATACTGTAACTGGTGCATAAAAGCTAATATGCACATGCCTGTGTATATTAAATTTGTCACACATGCACACAGTGTAAATCACTGGAGTCACAGTGTGTTACTGACTTCAGAGGTGGAAATCATTTTTCCTCTGTGTGGTTTAAACTTCATTATGCTTCCAGGGTCAGCACTTTGACCTTTGGCTGACTCTGTCCTAACGACTGCTCCACTTTACAGCGAAAGAGAAGGAGAAAGAGACCAGGCCAGAAATGTACAGAGAGGCTGAGAATGTGTCATTCTGTGCGTATGCTTGTGTTGTTGATGGCGGCACAGTATTTCTGGGCTCAGAGAAATGTAGTGTGGGTTGCGTAAAAGGGGCTGAGAGACAGAAGGGGTCTACATTTCCTTTGGAGAAACAATCTGTGTGTAATTATATATGTGCCGATTGTGTGCAGAGGAAGTGTGTGCCCAGAATTAGGGGCTTGGGTCACGTTGCACGGATGGTGTGTTGTGTGTGTGTGTCTGTGTGTGTGTTTGTGAGCCATTTGTTTTACAGACGAGGGAAGGATGTGGACGAAGAGGAAGCTTCCTCCTCTCACAGACTTTACAGGGGCAGGCAGGGCTGCAGCTGTGGGATCCTTTGATTAGTGGAACATCTGGGACACAAACACACACACACACACACATAGCCACTCAAAGCCCCCCCACCCCCACCCCACCCCTCCCTCCCTAATAGAAGTGGTTGATCCTACAGGCCAGCAACAGATATTGCATTATCACAAAAGCCCAGATACACAGCTGGTTGGTTTTCCCAGCGTGCTAACACAGTCAGACAGATGTAATCTGATTATGTTTTTATAATGTCATGTTACTACTGTATGTTCATTTATTGTAAGCCCTTTGGTTGAGGGGTTGTTGTAAGTTGCCAAATGTCCCGCAGAGATAGTACCAACTTTGAAAAAAGTCTCCAGGAGCAAGGGAAGGGTTAACTAAACTCTTCCTCCTTCCTTCATAAGAGCAAGGAGGGGTGTGGCTTGCTATCTGGACACCAGCCACCATCCCTCCCCCTCATCCCTCCATCCCTCCTCTCCCTACCTCTCCCCTCCCCTCCCCTCCCTCTCTGTGCCTTTCTGCCTGTGCACGTCAGTTGAGCTACCAACGCAGCAGCAGCAGCAGCAGCAGCAGCAGCAGCAGCAGTAGCAGTAGGGAAACGCTCAGGAAGGACGGCCGAACACAATGAGGCTCTGCAGCAGCGGCATCAGCAGCAACACTGCAGTCCCTGTGCCAGTTTTCCCCTCTGTTCTGCTCTGCAGTCCAGGAGAGCAGCTAGCCTGCTAGCCTCAGCTGCACCACAGCTTCCTCTGCAGTGGGCACAGGGTGCTGCCAACAGACAACAGGGGGCCTTCACATCTCTGTGGGCCCTCTTTTATACCTTTACCAAGAGGAGGAACTAACCCATCCTGTTTCCTTCCACCACCACCCCTACCACCACCCCCACCCCCCCCAACCTCCCTCTCTGTGTCTCTCTCTCTGTCTCTGTCACTCCTTGTCGGCCGTGGCGCTGCTCGTCCCGCAGGTGTTCTTGAAGGAGGCCCTGGAGCAAAGGCTGGAGAAAGAGAGGGAAGAGGTGCGGCGCAGGGCTGGCATGGTGATCCGCGCCCACATCCTCAGCTATGTGGCAAGGTGAGTGGTGGAGTGTGGAGGAGGGGTGAAGGGCTGACTGGCAGCGACAGTTGTCAGTGTTTGTTTTGTAATAGAGGTGTACAGCCTGTGTATATGTTTGGAGGGAGAAGGGGGGGGGGGGGTAAGTGCATATGTGCATGCCTTTGCACACATGTTTACTTTTTTGTGTGTGTGATGTGGGTTTATGTATCAGAGCTGAAGTTGTTTTATGGATTCTCTAGTGGATTGCAGGTACACAGTTTTTTCTTTTTTGATAAGTGAAATATTTCTTACACATAGACCTGTTAAATCCTGCCGACCCACCTGTCATTATAAACTCATACTGTGCAGCCACATTGTTCAAATCAACAGATCAGATTCTTTTTTTAAATTCTAGTCAAGATCCCATTGCCTCCAAAAAAAACTTCGAGAGAGTGTCAAACTCTGACTGTGAAAGAATAAAAAAAATCCCACTCGCACTTTATTATTGACGTTTCAGACACGCAGACCCTCATCAGGTGAATATTTTCAGGTACTATTTAATAATGAAGATCCCCAGAACAAAACATTATTAATGAAGTGAGTACAAGTAATTGACAGTATGAAGGATTTTTTGGTTCTTTCACAGTGATGAATGAAATAATGTTTTTAACAACCTTAAAGCTACTTCATGGGAATAAAAAAGGTGGATGTTGGTTAAACTCTCTGCTCTGAACATTAAAATGTCTCATGCACTTGACTAGTATATCTTGAAAAGACAGACAGTGGGGTACTGGTGATGCTCCTCAGCTCGACCACTCTTGGAAAGGCGCTGTCTTAATTGTCGTAATTTATTAGAACACTATCAGCAGTAAAGCTGATGCTGTCCTCTCAGACTGAGCAGCAAGTTTTCCTCCTGTCCACTCCACCTGACAGACAGGACATCCGTCACTATGGTGGTTTAAAAATCTGAACATGCAGACACCCCTAGGTATGTAATCTAGCTGTGTTCCACCTGCATGCAGCCATATATAAGGTCACATACAGTCCTCTGAAAGGGTCCGCTGGGAGAGTATAATGGGACTGATGACAGCATTCAGGTTGTGGGTTCCCATTCCCCTCATAGCCGCTCATACCAAAGACAAAGGCTCGGGAAGTTCCCTAAAGACACAAGTAAAGCCTTTGTCTTATTATATGTAACATTATCTGTGCTCAGAGCCTGTCCTGAGACCAGTCAGAGGCCACGGAGTGATTATTGTGGAGACTAGGCTTTGCTATGGGTCAGAGAGTCAGAGCATTGTGTGTGGTCCTTCAGTCACGTGTGTTTTTGTGTGTGTGTGCGTGCGCGTGTTTATATGCGTGTGTCTTCAATGCATGTGCTGTGTGTGGGTGATGGGGTTTAGTCACAGGCCCAAACACAACAGCCCACATGGCCACAATGGAGCAGCACAAGCTCATCAGACTCTAAACATTGCACTGTCCACAATGTACAGTGTGTTTATTTAAACAGGGAACGCCAGCGGGCGTTAGGAGGAGGCCATGTGGTGCTGTGCAGCGTCACAAATATGTTTGTGGTGACACACAATTCTCTCAGATAATGTTGGATTAAATAGGCGACTGGACGTTAAACTGACTACAAGTGTGTGTGTTTGGTTCTCTCACCAGGAAACAGTATAAAAAGGTTCTGTCCAGCGTCGTCACCATCCAGAAGAACTACCGCGCTCACTTTTGGAGACGCGTCTTCCTGCGCCTGCGCTTGGCCACCATCGTCCTGCAGAGGCATCACAGAGGCCAGCTGGCCCGATCCTTCTGTCGCCAGCTCAAGGAGGAAAAACAGAAGCGGGAGGAAGAGGAGAGGAGGAGGAGAGAAGAAGAAGAAGAGGACAGAAGGCGAGTAGAGGAGGAGAAGAGGAGGATGGAGGAGGAGAGGAGAAGGAGGGAGGAGGAGGAGGAGAAACAGAGGCTGATGGACGAGGAGATGAAGAGGAGGGCAGAGGAGGAGTCAATGAGGAAGGAGGAGCTGAGACTGAAGGAGAAAGAGGAAGAGCAGAAAATGGCAGCTAAAGCAGACAAGAAAAGGTAGTAGGAGTATTATGTGAAAGGTGTTCTTACTGTCATCAGATGATGTGGATCATTCTTTAATGTACATTATCTGTCATCACTAATGCATTATTATTTTGTTTTTAGGAACTCACTACTTAATGGTGCTTGTCAGAAGGTAATTGATTTTTTTTCACAATTACATAGAAATGTGTTTTAAAAAAAAAAGAAAAGGCGTTCGTATGACAAAACACATTATGAGATGTGAATATGGCGGCATAAACTGTTGCTTTCTCTCTTGTCTTGTGCAGAAGGAACTGTCCCAGTCTCTGTCCTACAGTCACACCTCTGAGGAAGAGAGCCGTCAGATGGAGGAGATCCTGCGGCTGGAGAGAGAGATCGAGCGTCTGCAGAAGCAGCAGGAAGACGGCGTGTCCCTCCTCGGAGATGTCTCTCATGAGGAGCTACGCCAGATGAGGGACGCTGAGATCTACAGACTGGAGAAGGAAGCTTCCCGTGTTGCCACTGAGTTCCTGGAGCTGCTGGACTTCGGTGGTTTAGAGCCATCCCTCTCGAGTGAGGAGAACCTCCACGACCCGACTGAATCCACCGCCCCTCTGGCTGAGGAGGAGGTAGACGAGGGTTTCCACGCCGAGGATGAGTGCATTCCTCTGCCTGACTTCCCTCCTCCGGCTGTGGTTCCTCTGGACAAGGAAGTATTCCAAAGTATTCCCCCTCCTCCGCCTGCCTTTGCAGAAGGACTAATGGTCTCCCCCTCTTCGGCCTCTTCTCCTACACTGGGAAAGCTCTCCACAGTTACCCCCAACGGACTGAGTCATACCCCTGTTCTCACAGACTCCCAAACCCCCGGCCCTCCTCCTCCTCTTCCTCCCCCTCCCCCTCCTCCCCCCGTGGTCACTAATGGAGAAAGTCAGCCATGCCAGAGCACCAGCAGGGGGTCGGTCTTTGAGCATGTGGGTGAGGAGCCGTCCCACTCAAACCTGCCAGACATAGAGTCGGACTATGACCAGGAGGAGTTTGAGGAGGTTCACGGGAGCTCAGGTGCTAGCACCAACGATGGCCATATCACAGATGAGGAGGTGCTACGAAAATCCTCCTGCACCCAGAACAGCCTGGACTCTTTCAGAGGCAGCTCGGACTCGGTGAGAACTAACAGGCCTAAGAGCCTTTTAATGTTGAATTGTGCTGAGTTGTTACAGCTGGAAAATGTGCAGAGTTGCACCTGTTAATGATCTAGTTCAACTGGTTAATCATTTGGGGCAACACCAGAGGGTCCAGTGGAAGTAGATTTTGTAAATTTAGCCAGAACAGAAATTCTCTACTGGAGCAACCGGATGTTATGTTTACACAGAAGTTAACTGAACTAAAAAAAAAAAAAAAAAAAAAGAAGAAGCAAACTTAAAATTTTGGCCTCAAATTTTGGCACAATTTTCCATTTCCATGTCACATCTAACTTTAGCTGTTATTCACACATACACAGACACACACCTAGACTTCCTCTAGGTCTATGCTTCCCACACGTTGCCTCAACACAGATGGCGCTGAACTGAATGTTCACTCTGCTCGTGTGCAAGCCTAACATATCAAAAGACTCAGCTCATGTTAGAATAACAGTGAAACACTGTTGCAGTTATTTGTTTTGGCTCTGCTGATGAACACGTGAATCTGTTCCCAGATACTGCAAGTCAAGCAGAGAGCTCAGACCCAACTGTGTCAGATCAGCAAAATGTCAAAAGGGAACAAGGAGGGTGTGTGTGTGTGTGTGTGTGTGTGTGTGTGTGTGTGTGTGTGTGTGTGTGTGTGTGTGTGTGTGTGTGTGTGTGTGCGTGTTTGCATGTGAAAAGTGTGTGTGGCTGTGCATATACCAGTTTTGTGGCTAGGTTGATTAACAAACAGTGACAACCAGGTCAGAGAGTTTTTGGACACTGATTTAAGTGCTTGAATTGCAAAAATGAAGACTCTGACTTCCTGTAGTCTTCAGAAAATAAAAAAGAACTTGCTAATATGCAGCTGTCATTATCTAAATATGTGTCGTAGTTGTTGCTTATATAAATTGCTCATAAAATCACATGCTTTTTTTTTTTTTAACCATAAAAGTGGCCAAACATTCTTATGAAGGACCTCTCTCATCATAAACGCTGGTGTTTGGGTTTCAGTTCATTGACAGCGACGAGGACAATGATGGCTATGTGGACACAGATGAGGAAGTTTCCAATGGGAGAGTGAATCTGCTGAATGGCAGCGGGCCTCCATACTTCCACGGCTACCTCTACATGAAGAGTAAGTGGCTTTACCAAATCACTGCCCAGCAGGCATGCACATGATGTATGCACAGCTGAACACAGCTCGTATGGTCGCTTCGTCAGTTGTAGAAATGCCCTATAGGCTTTCTTTAGTGTTTGTACTTTGTAATATCACTGTATTTTTTAATTTTTTTTTTTGTGAAATAGGAGTTTATTTGTGTTGTGTGTTTTGTTTCCAGAGGATGCATGTGTGTGAATGTCTGTTTGTGCGTCTATGAGAGGTGTTAAAGCTATTTTATAAAGCTATTTGTTACCTCTCACATCATATTCAGATTTCACATGAAATAATATAATTCACCATCCTCTCTGCTTCCCTCTGCTCTCCGCGTCTCTCCCAATAAAAAAAAGGTGGTCTGATGATCCCGTGGCGTCGTCGCTGGTGCGTGCTCAAGGACGAGACCTTCATGTGGTTTCGGGCCAAGCAGGACTCCCTCAAATCCGGCTGGCTTTACAAGAAAGGAGGAGGGATGTCCACCTTGTCTCGGCGCAACTGGAAGATGCGCTGGTTCGTTCTGCGCGAGTCGAAGCTCATGTACTTTGAGAACGACAGCGAAGAGAAGCTGAAGGGAACCATTGACATCCGCTCAGCAAAGTAAGACCCTGTTCTCAGCCGGTGGGGTTCAAAACTGTCTTCTCTTGTCTCTAATTTCTCATGTCGCAGAGCACTTATGGTCCACTAAGTTTTGGTTCACCCTGGCTCTCTCTGCAGGGAGATAGTGGACAATCATGAGAAAGAAAATGCACTGAATATTGTGACTGAGGAGAGAACCTACCACATCTATGCAGAGTCCCCAGAAGATGCCAGGTATAGCATATCCATATGTTGTATTTCATCTAGCTGTGGCTCTTTTAATGAGTTGTGTTTTACCTTGCCGTCATCTCTGTGTACAAGTAATGTGTGGAAATGAAGTTCCCCCTTGTGGTTGCCAGAGGAAGTTCACAGTGTAATTTTACAATTACATGTTTGCTAACTTTTACTTCCCAAACTCCCTTTGACCCCCATCCAGTGGTTGGTTCAGTGTGCTGAGTCGGGTCCACAGCGCCAGCCCCGACCAGCTCATGGAGATGCACCATGAACAGGCCAACCCAAAGAATGCAGTGGTTAGTGCTGTTTTACCTCTCTACTGCCTGGGCCCCAGCCTCAGCTCCATTTTTCACCAATAATGATGAAGCATGAAACCGAATCAGCGGAAGTATGATGGTCCAGATCTGGACCATACAGTAATTTAAGCTGAAGAAGCAGAACACACACACTGGTGTGTCATTGTTCATTTTTATGGACATTAAACAATTACTGTGTGGTTAATAGCATTTGCAGATGTGCAAATTAAATGAGCTGGAAAACCAAATGAAGGGATGACAAAAAGTCAAGCCACTTTACATAAAAACAACCATATGTCATATTACCAATACACTAGTAGAAACTCTTTTTTTCTTTTATTTCCCCTCAACTCACCCTCCTACTCCCCTCACCCTCAAGAATCCCGTGCACCAAGTAAACCTATCTCTATCCCACTTTGACACAACAACAGTATTATTAAGTAAATCACATTCAGTGATGTTTAGATAGTGAGTTTTTCAATTATGTACAATATAATGCAAATTAGTAATATTTGCTGTGACTGTAAAATACTCATAAACCAATGAAGAAAACTATTTGCAAATGTGTAAAAAAGCTAATAACAATATTTCTATTCACCTCTGTCTTCTCTGTGCAGGGCACACTAGACGTGGGTTTGATTGATTCTGTTTGTGCATCGGACAACCCCGACAGGTGAGGAAACTTGACCTGTGTCTGATTTAAATGTATTCAAACTACTGAGTGGTATATGACGGTAAGCAATACATGTGGTGTAACAACATCTATGTGTGTGTCTGATGTGTTCTGTTTCTAGACCAAACTCGTTCGTGATCATCACGGCTAACCGGGTGATCCACTGCAACACGGACACACCTGAGGAGATGCACCACTGGATCGGCCTGCTGCAGAAATCGAAGGGAGACTCCAGGGTTGACGGACAGGAGTTCTTAGTCAGAGGTCAGTCAGCACACACATACACTGGGATGTTTACGATGTACTTATATATGCAGTAGGATACATCTGGTCAGGTTCATAAATAGCAGATGTGTTGAATTTGTTTAAGAGATGGAAATATTAAGAAGGAGAAACAACACATGACATAAAGTGAAATGTAGTTTTATCTCAGAAAACTCATTATTAGGACTTGATGAGTAAATCATGTATTTATCCTCACAGGCTGGTTGCATAAAGAGATGAAGTCAGGAGCCAAGAGCACGTCTCTGAAGCTGAAGAAGCGCTGGTTTGTTCTCACCAGTAACTCTCTGGACTACTACAAGTCATCAGAGCGCAGTGCCTCCAAACTGGGAACTCTGGTCCTCAACAGCCTCTGCTCTGTGGTGCAGCCCGATGAGAAGATCTTCAAGGACACTGGTCAGTTCATGGTCAACATTATTTTCAATCTACTTGAGCTTGGAAAACTATAGTTAAGCTTGAGCCTCTTGAAAATCGGAAAAACTCTGTGCGGCTTATTTATGTCCTGTATCATTTATTTGCATTTTACAACATTTCGGGTTATTCCAGTGAGCTACTTTAGCTCTAATTACACTCTGTCTTTTTCACCCAGGTTATTGGAATATAATCGTCCATGGGCGAAAGCACTCTTACCGTCTTTACACCAAAATGCTGAATGAAGCCATGAGGTGGGCGAATGCCATACAGGGGGCAATAGACAGCAAAGTTCCCATTGAAACGCCGACACAGCAGCTCATCAGGGACATCAAGGTAATAAAGCATTCACTTGACTGTTCCTTCCTTTTTTTGTGATCCGGTTGATAATGGACATGCTTACTGATAGTGAGATTTTATGCTGCATGTGTCTCACTTAAGTGTGCTAATAATATTTTCACAAATAATTCTATGTAACATTTCATGAGCATTAATGTTATTGTAACTCAAATTCTTTTCAGTCATGCAAACCTTTGGCAGGGACACACACTGTAGTAAAGTGAGGTACTCATACTCACTACATGTGTGCTGTGATCCTCTTTAAATCTTAGCTGCTTCAAAACATTTTTCTTTCATTTCTATTTAGCTGTTTCCCATCTTTACTGCTGCGGTTGTTTTTCTAATCTGACTGAAACACAGATCCTCACCTCTTTCAGAGTGCTCTACTTCGCCGTAAAGATAATTCCTGAAGAGTGTACTGTGAGATTACCGATCCAGTTTGTTTGTCTTTTTAAAGGAGAGCAGTTTAAATGTGGAGGCTGTTGAGCAGACATACTGGAGGAACCCCATCCTGAGATATACCCAGCATCCCTTGCACTCCCCTCTTCTACCTCTGCCCTATGGAGATGTCAGCGTCCACTGTAAGTGCTCCGGCCTGCAGCTACAGTTTGCAAGCTGTTGCTGTTGTCTTCTGTCGGTTCTTCTGATGCGTTTTTTCTTGTTGGAGGATACCAGATTAAGTTCTCTTTGTTAGAACATGTACCTTTTTACACAAACATTTTTCAGTTCATGTAATTCTTATTTTTCTCCATCAAGTAGTGGAGTCTGCCAAAATATCTATTTTAGGGCATAAAAACTCAATAGCTGGAAAATCTCTCCCCAAAAAATAATAAAAATAATAAAAATAGTGATCAAATGTAATTTAGTTAGGTAGGGAAATTTTTGAAGTAAAGTAAATAGTTTGAAAATTAATTTTACCCCTCTCTGTCTCTCCCTCCCAGTGCAAAAGGAAAAGGGTTACACCAGCCTGCAGGATGAGGCCGTGAAGATCTTCAACTCACTGCAGGAGATGGAGGCAGTTTCTGACCCTGTTCCAATCATCCAGGGAATCCTGCAGACCTGTCAAGACTTGAGGCCATTAAGAGATGAGGTTTACTGTCAGTTGATCAAACAAACCAATCACGTCCCGCACCCCAACAGTCCTTCCAATCGCGCCCACTGGCATCTCCTGACCTGTATGAGCTGCACCTTTCTGCCCAGCCGAGGCATCTTACGCTACCTCAAGTTTCACCTCAAAAGGTGTGGGCCGCTTTTGGACATGTGCCTTCGTTCAAAACAATCCAGCTGCATCTGAAACTTCCACTTCACTTTCTTTTTGTCCTTTTTGTGTTTTCAGGATTAAGGAGCTGTTCCCTGGTACAGAGATTGAAATGTTTGCCCATTTCATTGGTGAGTCTCTGAAGAAAACCAAGACCAGAGAGTTTGTTCCCTCCCAGGAGGAAATCATGGCACTGCTCACCAGACAGGAAATGACAACCACAGTCTACTGCCACGGAGGAGGCTCCTGCAAGATCTCCATTAACTCACACACCACCGCTGGAGAGGTTAGTGAGCTGCAGTGACTCCGAGTACATGGCCATTTGATGGGCTATTTTAAATATTGCTGTGCAAGATGCAGTGTAAACTGGAATATCATTTTCAAGTGGATATTATTTCTTATTCACAAAAATGGTGATGATGTGACTGATGATATCTTGTCTTACTTTGTTCAGGTGGTTGAGAAGCTAATCAGAGGTCTGGCTATGGAGGACAGCAGGAACATGTTTGCTCTCTTTGAGCACAACAACACTATTGACAGAGCTGTGGAAAGCAGGGTCCTTGTGGCTGATGTTTTGGCTAAATTTGAAAGGTATGTTACACGTCCAGAGATTACAAGGGTTATTTTCTGTTTGATACTGTGTTTGATTATATATGTATATATGTGATTTTGGTGTCTTGTCTCAACACCTGTAGAAGCACATTGAAATGTAAATGACATAATAAGTAGAATGTGTAAGTGACACAATTGTGACTTTCCCACTAGACTGGCTGGCAGCGAGGAAGCTGAGGATGAAGGCCAGTGGAAACTTTATTTCAAGCTCTACTGCTTCCTGGATGTGGAGAGCATGCCCAAGGAAGGGGTGGAGTTTGCCTTCATGTTTGAGCAGGTGTGTTTTACGCATCACGTAACACTTTATTGATGGTTCTTTTAAGCACGTGTTGCGGGCAGTGCTAATGATGAGCTCTGTTCCTCCAGGCCCATGAGAGTCTGACCAGAGGCCACTTCCCTGCTCGTGAAGAGACCCTGCAGCACCTGGCCGCTCTGCGCCTGCAGTTCTTGTTCGGAGACAAAGCACGTGTCACCTGGAGCCTGGAAAACGTCTACCCCGTGGGCCGCCTGCGCACTCGCATCTTGCAGTTCACCAAGGTGGGTGGAGCTTCGGGGTCGGGCCAAACTCTGGAGCGTCGGAGGACTAGCTTCCTGGATGGGACGCTGCGTCGGGGGTTGAAGACGGGCTCAATGAAGAAGCAGCGCCTGGAGGAGGAGCAGATGTTGGAGATGTGGATAAAGGAGGAGATGTCCGCCACCAGAGCCAGCATCGTGGAAAAGTGGTCTCGCCTCAAGGGTCTGGATCAGCACCAAGCCATGCTCAAATACATGACCATCATCAAAGAGTGGCCTGGATATGGATCCACACTGTTTGATGTCGAGGTACGTTTACTGGGACCTTAATCATGACTTAGACACCGCCAAGGATGCACCGATATGACTTTTTTTTTTTTTTTTACAGATTCAAGGTCGATATTGGCCTTGACAGCAATCGCGTGTTGAATAAAGATTAAGAGATCCTGTATTTATGTCTTCACAGTGCAAAGAAGGAGGCTTCCCTCACGATCTCTGGTTGAGTGTGAGTGCTGAGAATGTGTCTGTCTACAAGAGAGGAGAACCCAAGCCTCTGGAGACATTCCCATATGAGCACATCATCTTCTTTGGCGCTCCGCAGCCCTGCACCTACAAGATCACCGTGGATGAGCGAGAGATGTTCTTTGAAACACCACAGGTACATATTTGTCTTGTACTGTGTACGTATTGTCTGGTTTGTTGCAGGTTTTTTTGTTTTTCTGACTGTTTGTTTCATCTGTGCCTTTTTCAGGTTGGTGAAATCACAAAAATCATGAAAGCCTACATAAACATGATCGTGAAGAAGCGCTGCAGTGTGAAGTCTGTCTCCAGTTATGGAACCAACTGGATCAGGTGATTGACTGTACAGGACACAATATGGACTCAGCCACTGTTCACCTGAACTAGTAAGAGCAAGATGTAGAAATGAGAAGAGCAACAAATCACTTTGACAGAAATCGTTTCTCAGAGCTTTTGACTGGCTTCGTAGCAACGCAAACAAACTCCATCCAGAAAGATTCCTTTCTTAGGAGACACAAAAAATTGGTGATGTCTTTACTGATTGTGGCAAGTGTGGGAACAGTGACACATCTGCACCATTTTAAGCTTTACAGTCGTCCTGAGTGTTGCCTCCCTCCATGCAGTCTCCAAACCTGTTACTCTCATTAGTTACACTGGTCATTTTTATCATGCTACTTGAAATGTAATTCAGGTGTCATTTGGTGGATTTCATTTCAATATCCAGAGAAGGATGGACAGAGCTCTCCGGCTTTTTTTCCACCACATATTTCAAATAATTCAAGTCACACATTCACAATTTCCAAAAATAGTGAATTTCTTTCAAGCCTTTCTTTCAGGCCCCAAACTGTGTAAAAGAATGTGTTGCAGTGGCAAACATACACTGACCAAGTTGTCACATTTTTAAGTGTTTTTTTTCTACAGAATATTGCGGCCCATTGTAATGAATGTTCTCCTGAATGGAGATTCCCTCAGGTTAATGTGTAATATAACTGTCATCATCCCAGGGAGATTATCTCCCTCATTTTGCCTTATTTAAGTTTTTACTGTAGCTATTTAATCTGGATTAACAGTGCAAATGTGGCCTTTTCGGGAATGGAGTGTAAATTTTGGGGTGCTGAGTATATTGATGAGTCATGCTTCCATGGGTGCATGTGCCACAAAAGCACATCCCTATACTAAACAAAAAAACAGAAGAAATTTTGCTTACTATAAGTCAAATAAATGGAGCAAATAAAAACATTTTGTGTGAATAACCACTGCATCAGTGGAGATGCAACGTCTGTAACCACTGCAGTACAGTATTTTCTCAAAAGGCATCAGTACTAAAATCAGTTGAACTGTTTGAGCTCCTAGAACAAGTACTTTGCATTGAGCTGATTTAACGTGTACTGAGTTGAGGATGTGTCTTTGAAACTTTTTGTAGTTGAAACTGATGTTCAAGGATGTGTTTTAGGAAGCAAGCATGGTATCGCCTGTTCATTGTGTCTGTGTCTAAAGAATGTGTCTTTTCTTGTCAGTGATGTCAAAGGCCATGTGAGGGGTGGGGTATTTATTTATTGAAGTGTCAACAAATTGGGAGAATAAGCTCAGAGAAGTGAACTGTGTGCTGGAAATGTAATGATGCAGTTTTGCTAGTACTTTGTTTTTCTGTTATGTGTGTGTTCAGGGACACAAAGATTCAGAAACAGACAAGTTGTTCATAATTTACTATTGATTATCCCAATTTTTAAGCCCTGTTTCTGACCTTTTGTCAACATGACATAACCTAAGTGTGTTGCCCTCAGCACCCAACATGTTCAATTCCCTTTCCTGTCTCGCTAACCAGAGGAGATTTCCTCTGAAGGCCACTGTAAATGAACAAGGATTCAAGCTTATGCCAATCAACCTACAGTATATTTCATGATAATAATGATATGATCCAAACTTAATGATCTTAGTATTTACCTCACATTGCATCACTGTCTTCCATTGCTCTCTGATCGTACTCACTTAGGCGTTCTGGTCAGCTGCCGGCGGCCACACCAGAGACTGATCTTGCCATTGACGATGACTGTATTTCTGAGATTTCTGATTGTTTTGAAGAAGAAAAATCAGAAAATGTTTTATATCAGAATTTAAAGATGCTTTAATAAATTATTGTATTTCAAAATCTGCCTTGTGCTTGTCCCAAGTGTCTCATATTCTGTTTTGTCTTATGTTGGAAGATATAAAATTTAGATGTGTTTAGCAACTCTGTGAATTTCAGTCTCCTGTGCATCAGCTGCCAAACATGAACACATTACTACAAACATACAGTATAATGAACCAGCTTATGCAAACGATTGAAACGCCAAAAGTGGACTTTTAATATAGCTATGCTTGTGCATCGTTCTGTAAGTTGGAGGGGTTTCTGTGAAAGTATAAGAATGCACTTTAAACCGTATAGTAATGGGCAGTTCCCACTGTACACCACCCTTGAAACTTGTAAAGATTCATGGTATAAATGGTGACAAATAGGCCTATTATGTTAAAATGGGATTTCACATATCTAAAAACATGACCAAAAGATCTGTGTTTCAATATATTTGTTTCTCTTGTGGATTACAATATTTGTCATCTTATTGTGCACCACTATTTTTGTTTTGGTTAAAGAGAGTGAAAAACTACAAGGCAAAGGCATTTTTCTTTGTTCCAGGAATAGACACCCTCTATACACAGTTTATAAATTATGACACAATTATCAGTTAGTAATTATTCACTACATACATACATAAATTATAGCAAGTCATAAATAAAATGTAATGGCTCTAACTTTCCAGTTAGCCATCGATTCTGCTGTTACAGATGTCAATAAAGTCCATCAGCACAAGTCAGTAAGTCATCTGCAATTATGTATATTAAATTAATAGTATTTTTTCCTTTTGTTACTGTCTGTCTGTAAAAGTCTGCAGTGGTAAATGTTAATAAGTTATTAATAAATTAATGTTGGTCTGGATGCTCTGGTGCTCTCTCACAGATGGGAAGTAGTTGCGAGTCCTCCTGAGGAATAAGTTAAAAAAGACAAAGCAATGTGTCGCGCTGAAGGAGGATGAACAGCAGTACTTGAGAGTTGACTTGGCAATTCAAAAGTTGTTATTATTATTGTTATTATTAATGGTTCAACCCTTAATGAATGATTAAAGAACCATTTATAAAGTCATTAGTTAACAGCATAAAATCTTGAAGAAAAAATCTTGCAAATCTCACTGAATTTATTGTTTGTTTGTACATTTTAATTACATTTTCTGGCATTAATAAAACATTAATTGAAATAAATAAATAAATAAAATAAAATAAGATATTTTCAGATATTTGACTCCGCAGCTGTTTGATGACACCAACGTCAGGAGCTCGTTACGTCACCCCCTCCCCCTCCTCCTCTCGTTAACTGTCGGCCCACCCTTCACTTTGACTTGAGAAAGCTCTCAGTTGGTGAGTTATGTCCATGCGGTCGATGGTTTTCAGTCGGCTCATGATGTCCGGAGTTCGCAGAGCTTCGGTCGTCGCTGTCGCCTTCATTCTCCTCGGTGTTAGTGTGACCACAGAGGCGCAGACATCGACTCCAGCTCCAGCCCCGAGTAAGTTTTCTCTAGCTGTCGCTGATGTGCTTTTGTTTTGTTCAGCCAGAGTGAGTCAGGTCAGGAGGTTGTCACATGACTGTGGCAAAAATGGATTTCCACTAATCATAAAAGTAAAGATAATCATCTGAATTCGTTGTAATGGCTCTTCTGTTGATAGACGTTTGATGAATTCTGCAGAACAAACTTCACTCTCGTTTTTCTTGGGGAAAAGTGAGTCAGTCTGACCCGCTGTAAGCTGTGTTGTCGCATATACTGCAAATGATTTGTCACTTTGGGCCGAATATTGAACCTCTAATAAGATTTTTTCAGATGTTCTTGTGTCTTTCTTTCTTTCTTGTGAGTACATTTATAAACCTACTTGAACCAACGATGTGAAGGAGGGGCCAGTGACCAGCCCTAAAAACACTGTGACTTATCTCTGTTTCAGCCCCTTGCGCCTTTAGATCCAACACCAGTTGTGCAGAGTGCCTGCAGAATGTCACTGTAAGTCTCCTAAAACACAAATACTGTAGCTGTCTTCAGTTTTATTAGTGTTTTGATGCCATAAATACCAAAGATAAGTCTCCAGCACAGTGTTTGTTGCTGTGTTTCTTTGCAGTGTTTGTGGTGCATGCCAACTCAACAATGCATTGACTACCCAATGAGGAACATCCTGCCCCCCAACAGTGTGTGTCCTTTGACTGATGCACGATGGGGGGTCTGTTGGGGTAAGACTTTCCAAACCTTAGGCCTCAGATAAATGTTGGTATACCCTGCAACTATTATGATGAATAATTAATTGTTTAAGTTGATTTTCAAGCAAAAATGCCAAACATGCTGTAGTTACAGCTTCTTACTTGATTTGCTTTCCCTTTTGTTACTTGATAATAAAGTGAATATCTAAAGTATCGTAAGGAGTACTTTGAATATGTCACCTAGAGCTGTAGGAATTTATGATGGGACTTTCTGTTAAAAACAAAAAGACAGATTAATCAGTAATGAAAATAATTGTTAATTACATCCTAGTATTAGATTTATTGGATTATTCTTCACAGAAGAACCATAACCAGCTTCTAACTAATTAAACTTTCATATTCTACCAAGACCCGAAACTCCAAGTTGTTAATTGAAGTCTAACGGAGGAAACCCAGGTTATGTGGATTTATAGGGTTTGAGCTTTCCAGGCTCATGATGAGGTTAGAGTTTCACCTTTCTCCTGTGTCTGCCTGTAATACAGTCAACTTTCAGATTCTGATCATCACCATGTCGGTACTGGCTGGCATCATCATCATTGCCCTTCTTGTTTGCTGCCTCTGCTGCTGCAAGTGTGAAAGAACTGGGTAAGCATTAAGTCACATGAAGCTTTGGCTGTGAAATCTGGTTCAACATGGAAGGCGGAGGAGGAGGACAGGGAATACAATGGCTTGTTTTTCTGCAAGGCAAGGCTGATACCGCCGTCTCCAAAAGCCTGCCAGAATTTGTGACTGCAGTTTAGCTCTGAAAAAAACTTTCTCTTTCTATGAAGATGTGCTCTAATCGCTTCCAAAAACTAGTTGATTTAACAACTAAAAAACAATGGGTTTTTTTGTGGTATATTTGGTGAGATTGTTGAACTGATTAACTGTAAGAACATCAGACTTAAATCTCTCAAGCACAGAGTAAAATTCTCACCATTTTCTTTTCTATTGCAATATAACCTTTCATTTTCCCTCTTTTGTTTATTCAGGGTAGCTTCACTGAGAGGCAACCTCTATTTTACAGGCACACCCTGATCATATTGACAGTTACACATATTCACACCTGGAAGCTGCCCAGTGCAACCACCATCTGTTGGAGTGCTGCTCTTTCACTTTTTCCAGTCAGATTTAATCCTGCCAGTCCGGAGATCAAACTGGCGACCTCCCAGTCACAAGCTTGCTCTTTTAGCCTTTAGGCCACCACTGCTCCTACACGAACACATTTACACAAACATAACTATAATGAATATTGATGTAATTACAAAATCTTATATTCCAGAAACAAGAGAGAGGATGCGAAGGTGGAGCGACAAACCCGTGCGAGGAAGGCCCGTCAGAAAGCAAAGTAAATATATAGCAGTCTGACAATAACCAATTTAAGTGTTATAAAGAATACAAACCCTTATTAGTTTGTCACTGTCTTTGTAACAATAACCTTCAGCGAATAAATGGAGGACTCTTTTCGATATTGAGAAAAGTTGCAAAAAGAGGAAATGAAACGTTTTTCTGTTGTGTTTTTAAGAGGCTGGCACCACCACCATGAATTAAAATGAGATCTAATTAGTGTTCAAATATTTTAATTTTTTTCATTAATTATCAAGTATGCATCCTAGATTATGAATTTAAGGTTGTAAGAATCGGCACACAGCTACTGATATTTGTGAACGAATGTGTTGGTAGATACTGTCAGTATGTTATAGCAGTACAGTACCTTGTGTTGACCCTTAATCCAGGATTCAGACAGTGTAGGCGTGAGAGCATCTGGTGTTCTCTGTTGTCTAACAATTTGTCTTTGTTTCTCCCTATTACAGGAGAACTGAAATGCAGTTGAGGCATGATGAAATCAGACAGAAATATGGTGAGACACATCTGTTGTTTGTATGGTTTCAGTGGGTTGATGAATGTAAATTTGGAACATCAAAGAGACTTGTTTTGCCTAATGCTTAGTTTACATGCAGAGTTGCAAAATGAATAAAAACAGGCTAGGGGAAAGATAAGCTTGATGAAATAAAATTAATATAGTGAAATATGAGTAGATGAATCAAGGGACTGTTATAAAAGTCTTCATCAATCAAAAGAGACTACAAATAATGATGTTGATAATAATAATAATACTAATCCAGTAGTGCCATCTACTGGAGAAAAACTACACTGTACATACACGGTACACATGAATTCAATTCAAAAAGTTATGACTATATTGATTTTTGTAAAATTGAAAATACAAATAATTGCATTAAATCCATAAAATCAAATGTATGCAACCATCATAATACAACTCATCTGAATATTTCACATTCCTAATTCTTCAGAGTGATGTGTTTTAACTATTGATTACCTGATCTGTTTTCCATTCTTCTTTTAAGGTCTGGCAAAGGATAACCCTTACTCTCGTATGGACGACCATTAAGACGGATCTCAAATATGATTTCTTAAAAAAAATCCCTGGAGATGATCTTATATATGCCAGTAACATTGAGATAGCGTATAAGTAGCATATGATAAACTGTGATTATACAGATTGATTTCAGTGTTTCAGTGATGGTATAAAATTTTTTTTAAAAAGTCACCAAAATGTTCTGAAATCATTTTGACTGAGTGTGCACTATTCCAAACATGGTCCGTTCACCTAATGTTTCATTTTTTTATACACGTTGTATTAATATTTCTTCTGCCTTCATTTTGATGTGAATGTTTATGCGAAATTCTGTTTAGTTGACTTGTTTTTCTGTCCACACAGGAAAACATATGTAAGGGCTAACCTGTCAAAACATATTGTCCATCATGATCAGAAAACATTATTGTGTTAATTTCCATAAAATGCAGTGTTGTCCACAACTCTAGAGCTGATTGGTGCTTTTTTTTATAATTTGCAGTTTCACTTTCATTCTGCATTTGTACACTTTTACTGATCGCCATGTCTAAAGTTTACCATTTATTTTTGTATAAAAGTTCATTTGTAACATGTAACACATTTTTACACGTTTTTTGCTATTTTATCTGTTGATAAATATCAGAATAAAATTCTGAAATTTACTCAATAAAAGAAATGTGTGTGCTTCAATCACATTTGAAACATTTGATTCTTGTGTAGCTGTTGTTAAAAACTTGTGACTATAAATTTCAAAATTAAATGAATAAAACTGAAAATATGTTTTTGTGACTGAATTTTTAACATCCCACAATCCCAATCCCACCTCACCCAAACACAAATACAAGAACTAGAGGGGTCAACCAAAGCACAAAGTGGCTTTATTGAAAAAAAAGGAAATTATTCAAAGCCAAAAGAAAGTATGGGACCATGAATCCTATATGGAAATCAAGGTCATCACTATTCTTCCACCACAGCCTTTCAATTTGGCATTTATTTAAAAAAAAAATGCATATGCTTATCTTGTGGAAATATTTTTCAGGCCTGTTGACAAATAAGACATTTTTGCATATGCATCAACCTTCTCTAAATCTATCACCTAATCCTGGAGAGGAGGAACCCCATGCATGTTTCAGTTCCTGAGAAGAATTTGCTGTAAAATCATTACTGCCTCTTGGCCAAGGCCTACAGACATGTTGGATTCCAATGAATAAGTGTTTAGTCTGAGACCATCTTTTTTTAATCAGTGGAATATTGACCCTGTGTTAGACAAAGTCTGCTTTTGTTGACTACAGATAAGAAAAAAATATTACCATCATATCTCTAGTTGGTTGGTTTGTTGTGTTTCTGTCTCCTGTTGCACTGGACTTGGGTGTTTCGTTACAGGTTAAATGCTCTTGAATGCCCATGGCCTGGACTAAAGGCTTGCTTAACAGAGGGGCCTACTCGCGAGAATGCGCAAAATTATCTTGCGCGCTCACGTATCCGCGGTCCCGATGGAAAGTGAAGCACGTGATCCTTTTGGTCGAATCACATTTTAAATTTCAGCGCGCGCTCCCAGGGCCAAACGAAAGAGCCGGAGGAGCAGATAACCCGCTTCACCGTTTAACGTCAGTCTCCACGTTATTAACTAATTCCTGAGAAATAGCAGAATGTCCGAAGAAAAGCCAAAGGTCAGTACTGTGTTTCTTCGAAGGAGCACTGTGTTTATGTTTGCCGTTAGCTGCTTATGATGGCAGTCGCAAGTTAACGTTAGCATACACACTGCTAAGCTAGTCTGCTTCCAGGCTACAGATACCGCATTTGAGCGGGTAGCTGGAGAAAACAAAGGTTCACCAATTTGCGGATATTTTGGATTTAGACGCACGGTCTGTTGTTTGTAGTGTTCCCTCAATAACATCATCCGCTGCTATTACTCAGTAGTTTTACCATTTCATTAACCAATTCTCGCTGATGTCGGTGTCAGAGATTGCCTCTGAAATGAATGATTTGTCTTATCCCTTTCATTTGCGCCATTGTGGCTCTCTGCGCCAGTTAGAACACGGACTAGCTTGCTATGCTAACCACCGAATAAGGAGTGTGTAACGTTACACATGCGGTGTTTTGGGTGGTGAAACCTGTCGCCAGGACCAAGCTTGCCTTGTAAATGTAGCTGTTTCAAGTTAGATGGCCACTTAAGTTAGTTGTTTTTATATTCAAAATAACCTTGCATTACCGGACACCGGTATGTTGCCGCTGCTGATTGCGGTTTCTGTTGCAGGAAGGAGTGAAGACGGAGAATGACCACATTAACCTGAAGGTAGCTGGTCAGGACGGGTCAGTCGTACAGTTCAAAATCAAGAGGCATACTCCGCTCAGTAAACTAATGAAGGCATACTGCGAAAGACAGGTATGTTCATCCAGGTAAACAGAAACGTATCATTTCCTGTGGTAACGATGCACTTTGACATAAGTGTGTCATAAACAAACTATTTCCTTGTTGTGTCAGATGTTGCCTTTGTTTATATTGTCTTGTTAACAGCTCTCTGGACTGAAAATGTCATTAACACGCTCCTTCTGTATGCTTTGTCTTTTATAGGGATTGTCAATTCGTCAGATAAGGTTTAGGTTTGATGGACAGCCAATTAATGAAACAGACACACCTGCACAGGTTGGTGAAACAAAAACATATGGAGTCTCCTCTTGTAGATAATTGTATTGTAGAGTTCTGAAAATACACATTAGTGAGTGTATTTGTATTTTTTTTTAAGTCAATAGTCAGTCATATTTAGATTTTATTTTTATACCAAAATAGATTAATATGTGCATACACACATTAAAGTACTCTGTCTTACTTAAGCATGGGCATTCATCTTAAAAGCCATATTTTTATTAATGTTAACCTGTTTGTTTAAATTCAGTTTGGCTGTTAGTTGAAAACTCATTTATTCAGTGATCAGTATTATAATGGCCTCCCCACATTACTCAGACTATCCCGGGATATACTGGGCTACCTTCTTGTTCAAATGAAGAGTTAAATAGTTGTTATATAATTCCTAATTTAATATAAATGAGACCACATCTCATGTTTGGATCTTTTCATTGTTTAACCTGATCACATGTTGAAATGAGTTAAGCACACCTGTTAAATCAAAGAAGCAATATGCCTCTTCTGCTTCCCAGTGCTACTTCACATCTGCTACAGATATTTACAAGATTTAAACTGGTTCTCCTCACAACCCACTTCCCAAGTTTGCTCTTGCACAATTTCAATTTTAATGTTAACTAAGTGTTTTGTAGGGCTATGTGACCATGTCAATGTTACTGTCAGCACAGTGGTGATTTACAAAGACATCACCAGCGTGTTTCTGGTATGCTTCCCTGATTGAGACTTATCACTAACTGTCGCATATCAGTTAAGAATATTGCTTTGTCTACTTGATGGAGTTTTGGCAGGAAACTGACCAACTAGATCTTTGGGCCTTTCAGATACAACTAATCAACTGAAAAAAAAGATATTTGTCAAACCTTAATGAAAGAGCTGGCAGCACCAGTGATGATTCAGTGCATCTAGGAAATGAATACTTGTGCAGTCAAGTTGGTTTTTTTGTGTTTATATATACAGTGGCCCCAGAAAGCATTCAGATCCTCTCCCTTTTTCCACACTTTATTGTTTTGTAGGTTAAATGCATCCATAATGACCGTGAAAACATGTTTTGAGATGTTTTTGCAAGTTTCTGAAATATAATTTATAAAAGTATTAAGACCCTTGGCTGTTGTACTCCAAATTGTGACCAGGTGCATCTTGTTTGCTTTAATTCTTTTACATGAAGTTGAGAGTAATCCACCTGTGGCACACTGAATTTATTGAACATAGTTTAGGAAGGCACACACCTATATCAGGGTATAAAACCATTTAAAGTGTTAAGTATTCCCAGGAGCACAATGACCTCAATAATGGAAATGGAAGAAGTTTGAAACCACCAGGAATTTACCTGAAGTTAGGTGTTTAATTAAACTGTAACTGGGCAAGAAGGGCCTGGGTCAGGTCAATATCCCAACAGTCACGTTCACAGAGCTTCAGAAGTCCTCTCCAGAGATTGTAGAACCTGCCTGAAAGTCAAACATCTCAGTAGCACTGCATCAGTCAGTCCTTTGGTAGAGTGACCCAGAGGGGTCTGTATACTTTGTGAAGCCACTGTTCGTACATATTTGATCAACTTAAATGTTTCCACTGCTTCCATTTTTTTTCCTGTTGATCATTGTCAGAGGAGGTTTAAAAAAAAATTATAGCTTGTGCTATGGACTAATTTTATCAAAGCCCTTATTCGATTAGATGAATATTATACATTATAAAAAAAAATTGCTATAAAATTGAATAAATTTCTGTTGTTGGATGACTAATATGTGAATGGCTTTGTTCTCACAGCTGGAGATGGAGGATGAAGACACTATTGATGTATTTCAACAACAGACAGGAGGCATCTGTTCTTAAGTGGACTGTACTCTTGGAAGAACATCCACACTATCTTTTCATGTTGTATTTGTTTATTTCTGTTTTTACTTTTTTTTCACTGTGCTTTGCTGAATGTCAGGCTGTCCACAACATAAAAGGGGTTTTTAATTTGGAAGTCAAATCATGACTTTGAGATGCAGGGTAATGTTTTTTTTTTTTTTTTTAACTTGTTTTATTCACATAAATGGATGATTTGAAATTGTCCAAGGAAGTGACACATCTCAAATCAGATATGACTTGTAAAAAAAACAAACAAAAAAAAACCTGTTGTGTTCTCTTGATGTTGAGATGACATCCTGCATGTCTCATAAATTGTAAGCTAAAGTACATGCCAAAATCTTTTTTTTCTTCTTCTTCTTTTTTTTTTCTTCTGTTTTAAGTTTTCCAGATTGTTGTAAGCATTCAAATTCAGGATGAGCTCATTTTAATTCATGTACTTGATGAAAACTGCTGCATGGGAGCATTTGGTTAATTGCTCCATAGATTGGAAAGGCATAACATTTTTCTCATCTCATATTTTTTTTTTTTTTTTTTTTTTTTTTAAACCCTTAGATACAGATAATTTCATGTTTCCATGCCCATTTTACCTTCTACAGTTGCTAGAAAAAATGCTTGTGCTGAGAAAGATCCATATGGATGGTTTACCTCAATACTGTCACACTCGACGCAGATTTAACTGAATGGTAAATAAAGTACAGTAATGTTTATGGACCAAAAATGCTAAATGAATAGTGTTCTTTTATAAAAGGGTTTGGTTACCATAAGATGTAGATGTAAGAGATTACTGTTACTCTGTAACGGTGGTCTTTTCCCACTTTTTCAGGACCTTTTAGCAGTCCAGAAATGTTTCATCTAAAGTTATATATTTCACTATAAATATTGAGTCAATGCTGTGTTTCCAATTTGAATACATTTGTCTAAAATCTATCCATATTATCAACAGATTAGTTTGTTGGACTTGCGTGTTGTAGAAATCTTGTAAGAATATCCACCGTCATTTTAAAAGTTAACATTTGCTAGATTTGCAGGGTGATATTGGCAGATATTTCACTTTTTTTTTTTTGATTTGTACATTTGTTGTCCCTATACTGTATACAATAAATATAGTTTGATACTCAGCCTCTTGAAGTATATTTGCTTCCATATCTGTGGACATGCTGTAAAATTAATATTTTAGCTACGCCACACTACACAATGCAGAGCGAAATGTTTTAAAATATTCACATCTTGGGTGCAAACAAACATGCAGCCATTCAAAGGCTCCAGTTAGAGGGAGCACTGTAGGCTGAATGTTGAGAGTCTTTCCTATCCTGAGTTGAGGTTTGATCTTTGGCAGCTGATTGTGTAACCAGAAGTGCAAATAAATATTCTGACCACTAATTTATATTATTGTGGAAACATTTTCATTGTTTCCAGATGTGAAACCCTGGTACAGAGGTGAATTTGTCCCAGCCCATAATTAAATGAATTTTTGCAGTCTCCCCATAAAAACAAAATTTGGTGGAATTAAACTGTAAAGATGAGAGAAAATTTGTCTTGTGTCAAAACCAAAGCAATCTCATTTAGACTGGGCAATACACTTTATATACATTAGAGGGCAGTGTTGACCTGCATGTCTGTGGTTGAATCACTAAATTCTCCAGACCCTTAAAGCACAATACAAAGCCACATTTGTTGCTGCACTCCAGCCCTGTGAAGGCCATAACTTCATGAGCCTCCTCTCATTTAAAATAACTTCATTTCACAGATGTTACTAAACTCAGTGGCCAAATGAACTTCCTGTGAGGTTCCTTACACAGTGGTCTGATTGTGCTGCCTTTATTTTTGGCATCTCCTTTGCATTTTATATGTCCTCATGGAGATCTCTGAGGCCACTCGTATTTCCCCAGACCTCTCAAAGATACAGCTGCAAGGTGCCGTCCACCCATATATTTAAACTGTCTCTGCTTTGTGGTGCACAGCCTATTGGAAGAACATACGTGTTTGGTGAAATGCAGCACTCTAAAAGCAAAGCTAATAAGACTGAAAAACCAATATTTTAAGGAAAAGTTTTTTGTAATTCATATCGCTGGGAGTTTTTTTTTTATGAAACTATGTGAAGATTGGCTGAATATGAAGCCTTACTTGAAGATAAGTACAAAGATACTGATGAAAACACTTTTTATAGCTACTATACAACACAAACTCAGCTGAGCAGCAGAGCATGCACACATTAACAGGCAAGATTCCTGTTAACTCATTCCCATTTTTATTGTTGTTGTGTAACCATCAGCTGTGTCAGTGTGAGGCAGCAAATACCCTCAGTTGTTTTTTTCCCCCCCTGCAGTTAATAGAAAGACACTTTGTATTGTTGTTGTTTGAAAGCTCATTCATTGTCTAGCTGATGTCATGTGCTGCTCTGCTGTCATTGGACAGTAAGGAGTTTGTTTATTATTGTGACAAGATAATAGATGGATTGAATCCAAAAACACAGTCACATGCATGTGTTTACTGTAACTAACATAGGCTTCTGTACAGTATAAGACATCATTGCCGAATATTTTAATATATCTTGGTGAATGAAATGAAAAATTATCAACAGCCCACAGACTCCCAGGGGCCTAGAAAGCCACAGTTTCACTGTGAGGCAGTTGATTTCATGGCAATAGCTCCCCATCAAAGCCAACACAATTTAAACTGATAAGGTAAGGGCTTTTAGGTGGAGCCTGCTTTATTACCAGGTCTTAAGACCCTGTCTTGAAGATGATCCCTGTGTTGATGTTTGTTTTGGGACTGTGACACTGGTCTTAAATGGTTCATATCTCTGAATTAATTTGTGTTAAATCAGATGAACACACATAACTACCATGTCATATTCCAGCATAGGAACAATGCAGTTTGCTCCCTATTTTCTTAATAATCTCTCATTAAATGTTTTACAATGCTTTTGTAATAACTTTAGTGTACTGTATGTGTACAATACAAAATATTACACTAAATTTAGGCTGTAATCTGAAACAAAGTCACACAAAATTGCCCGCCCCCTGCTCAAAATAATTAAATTATATATGAATGGTCGACCAGTACTTTTAGCAACATTGTGCTTGAAACATATGTGCACACTAAACATAAATATTACTCATTGAGTTTATATTGTCCACTTATTTGATCTTTGTACACTTTATTAAAGTGAATAATATTTTAACATCTTAAACCTTCCCCAGACAATGCCAGATTATGTGTCCCCACATCATGATGAGCATGCCCTTCATCTGTCCATATAGTGCTCAAATGTTGGATCCATGCGTAAAACACTTGCATCATTTCTACTATATTTGTTTTTGTTGGGCTAAATTTCTGATTTTCACATCCTCATCCAGCTTTTGATAGAGTGTCAGAGCAACCTCTAAGTAAATAGAATCCAATAAGTGGCAAAACAAGCAATGTACACGACACATGGGGGAGGGGTCTCCAGACAGAGCAAATCAAGTTAACTTGGGACACGTAATGATCGTATGAGGTCAGTCAGCTGTGTATCGCATCCTCAACGTGTCCTGCCAGCTAACCTCAGATGTGACACCCTCCCCTATTGAATCAGCCCAGCATCATGAACATCATGAATGAAACCACTGTGCATCTGGAGAACCTCTGGATCGTCTCCAGAGCTCTGCATGCTGACGTCACCCTCTTGTGCGAAATGTGGTCTCCACCCTGTCAGCAGATCAGATTTCATACTATTGCATGTTGTAGATCTTGAGGGGGAATAAACATCGTCTGACCTGTGACTGTTCTGTTTCTATCATAAAATTGTAGTTTTACTGTTGGGTGTTCATGGATTTTGGATCATTTTGAGTGAGTGTTCTCATTTAGGAAGTCTCCAGAATGTTTTAAATCAAACACCTTCAGATATAGCCTCGGGCAAAGAACTGTACTTGCTAAAAGTTTTGACCCAATGATATTTGTCTCTGGAGAAATGTTAGAGGAGACAGAAACAGTGAAGCTAATAACACCTTCTCTCCAAGTATAGACTGAATTAAATAAAAGAAATGCACTTCTCATGTTTTCAGTGGAAAAGTTAACTATGTAAATTAAGATTATTAGTAATAATAATGCTTTACAGTTATTAAATTCAATGAAACGCAATTCAATTCAATGCAATTAAATTTATTACTGTGAGAGCAAATACATGCTGCAGCTAGTCACCCAGTAGAACAGATACACACAATGGACAGTGGGAGGAAGAAAACACAGCACCATATCTGTACTTTCTTATTGTGCCCAAGGCTCTACACCATTTACAACTAATATTCAGTCGTGCCGTTTTAAACCACATAGTCAGTGAATGCACTTACACAGGTGTAACCAATAACTTTTATATGGCTCCATTACATTCAGCTGTGCCAGTTTCAGAGTGGTGGTGTTGCCTGTGCTATCTTACTGTTGTGGCTTATGGGCGCTTATGCGGAAAGGACAGATAAGTAATGTTATGAGTTACACCTTTGCTTTTCCTGCCATGGCAGGTCAAAATGTCATCTGAGAAAAAGGTAAAGCAGAACTGGATGGAATCATTTTAGCAATTAAACAGCAAGCTTATTTAATCGTGACTACAAGTCCAGTTGTTATGCTTTGACTGGAGCTGCTGGTTTGGACATCCACAAGCTATTTGGGGACAGTGGTGTTTAATATGAGGATTAGCCTGGCTAACCTCAAACGTGATACATGCTCATGGGTGAGTGTTGTGTTACCACTGAGTGACCAAAAGCTTATACAGTTCTCCAAGGTGTTGACAAGGTTTAAGTTGAGTCACAACTTTCTCACAGCAGACACTTTGACTAATCAAACACAGGTGTAACTCATTACAATAGTATCTTATGGTGACTAAACCAATTGTGTGTTGCGTTCACAGACTATTCTGGAAAATACTGTTTAACGGTTTAACATTTTAGTGCATTTTCTGAACAGTATAGACATCTGGTGGCACTGGAATGGTCCTATAATCAATAAATCAATACATTAAATGCAACAAATGAACCCATTGAGCTAATCACCACATGCAACTACATAAAGAGGAAAAACCCCTGTAATCAGCCCTCAGTCGGCTAAGGGGTCTCCCGCTCAGGGGCCCCTGGGTTGGGTTGGGGGGTTGGGGGGTTGAGTGGGGGGGGGCATTGACTCAAGTTTGTTGTCTGTCACAATGGACTCAAAGTACCACAATGCAACACAGAAAATATCATCTCCCTAGTTACGGCTTTGGGAGCTACGCCCCAAGAAGAAGTGGGAGGCTTGCCCCTGAAAGAGCTCATTGTAGGGAGGGATGAGAGTGTGTGCAGCCGCGGTGTGTGTGGTGTCACAGTGAGTGTATGTGTGTGTGAGTGTGTGTGTGTATGTGATAGAAAGAGAGACAGAGAGAGAGAGAGAGGAGAGGAGAGGAGACCCTCCTCCTTAACTAGCTGGTCAGCAGTGGAGGGATTAGGAAAGCCAGCTCCGCTCACTCACTGTTATCAGGCGGGGGGGGGATTGCAATAAGCGTGAATCATGCTCGTCGTCATTACTACCGACTGGGAGTGGAGCCGAAATTGTGCAAGATACGGATAACAGCGAAGAGAGGTCCGTGTGTGGATCCAGTCAAGTTTCCAGGTCTCCTGTTTCTGCCGTGAAAATGCCTCACCAGGGGCTCCGCTGCTGCCGCTGCTGCTGCTGCTGCTGTTGCCGCTGCTCGGACCCGTCGCATTACGCTGCCTCCCTCACATGTGCTTTATGTTGAAGAAGAAGTGACCAGTAACAAACCTGTGAGGAGCCTGCCTGAGGTCGACTGAGCAAAACTAAAGGGCGTGCGGATATTTTCCTGTTTTTTTTCTGGCTGTGCGGAGATTTTCTCGAGTGGACGTGGTGCTGTTGGTGGCGGTGGTGGTGGTGGTGGTGGGGGTAAAAAAAAAAAAAAAAAAAAAAAAAAAAAAAGTTCTTGTTGGTCAAAGAAGAAACATGGGGAACGCAGGGAGCATGGACCAGCACACTGATCTCAGAGGACACAACATGCCTCTGAAACTGCCCATGCCGGAATCAGGTGAACTGGAGGAGAGATTTGCAGTCGTTCTGGTAAGAGAGAGAGGGGGGAAAAAGTGGTTTTTATCTGTCTTCTCTTTGTTCCCTCCATGCTTCAGTGTCCTGGGACGAGACAGCTGTGTGTAGGTTGGTCCTCTGTTTGTCCAGCACGCCTGGTCCTTTCTTTGTTGTTCAGAAAAAGGAGTATTCCGACCCCCCCAAAAAAGTTTGTTTACTTGTGATAGAGGGACATGAGAGCTCTCAGACATCATATTTAAGTGTTTTGGTTCTTTTAATTCTAAAAATCTTTCGTATTGACTCAAGATTCTCATTCAACTATTAATTTATGTCTTTCTACCTTCTGTCACATGTTGAAATACACCAAATACCACTTTTTTAGATCCCTTGACCTCCAAATACAAAATGTCTTCACAGTACTCGTCTCATTTTGCAGCCTTGTTGCTTCTGTAAATTTCCATGTTTATTTGAATCGGATACCTTCAATTACAACATGGCAAATTATTGGTTTTAATGGCCTTTTTCCAACTTTAAGTGCAGGCACTGGTTTACTACTGAGGCTTTAAGTGGCCATGTCCATTGAAACCTCCTGTCACATCATAAAGTGTCAGTGTCAACAATGAATGTTACCTGGGAGTGAACGCTAAGCATGGCTGCTGTTGTTGAAGGATCCAGACTTTAAAGTGCTAACAGGTCGATTAATAGTATAGACACAAGTGCAGAACGGACATACACTTTTGACTGGTCACATGTATACAGACAATAATGTCGCTGCCATGTCGACTGATTTATGGGTGATCAGAAGGTCAGTACAGCACTTGAGTACTAAAGTGTTATTCATCATGCTCTCTTATCCCATAAAGTATTGTTATGTAGGTCATTGTTATGAATAACAAATAATGTTTTTTGCTGATCATGAGATTTTTCCAGGACACAGCTCCCCAGTCAGTGAATAAAGGACTGCACAGAAGAACAGTGAAGTTAGGGTGAAATTCGAGAGCTGGCAAAATGTGGGTCAAACGTGATTGTCGCTCGGCCTACTGCTCTCATAAACATTAGCTGCTCGGGAGATGGAATTTGACCAATTCTTACAGCTGTGTGATTGTAAACTTGTCTCGAAGACAAGAAAAAGGTTTAATCTTATATATTTTTCAGATTTTGTGTATGTTAATGTTTGTGTCACACTTTCAGCCTATAAGCCCAATTCAAAAAGCAGATCAAGTTTAGGTGGAAGTCAAATTGCTGTGTGTCACAGTGTTGCGTTGGGATGTGATTGGTGAGTCAGACATTGATGAATCTCATCCTGTGATGGAGGCAGCAGACTTTGGGGTTGTTTGGAGGTTTGACGTCACACTGCTGAGGGATTTGGGCCTTCTTCTTAATCACGTCTGCCAGTAGAGTCACCTACTTCCTGCAATTTCTGTGCATCAAGGAAGATTCTCCCTCTTCAGAAACACTGCACGGTGAATGTCAGGGATCAGAAAGTGATTAGGATCTATAAGTTTGCATTACAAAACTAATCCTCATTATGCTTTCTACAATTTGAAAAAAGTCTACCTGTCTTACACGAGGATTTCGTAGGTTGGGTGTCAGAAAAGCCGATCCCTGTAGCATGTCAGGAACTCCCCCGCTCCCTCCCTTGCTCCTCCCTGCTGCCAGCATGATGCCTCAGCTCTTGGCGGGATGGAAGCCCTCCAGCATTAGAAGAATTTAGTGCTATAATCACAGCATTTAGTGTTATTTACTGCCATTTAAACCCTAATGTGTCTCAGCCGTGCCTGATGGCAGTTGGCTCCATTGATTGCCTGAGTGAGTGGCACTGTGTGACTCTGATGACCTCACTTCTCAGTTGGAATGGCACATGAGAAGTGTGATACCTCTCTGTTGACTTTGCAACCCAACATATCAGTGGTTATCAAGAGTGATAAATAAAGATTTAAATGTACTTGGCTGCTGATCAACACTTCTTTCACATACTCATTAATCATTTCTGATATTGTCTGCAATTGATCAGCTTTACTCCGTCACCATCAATGCCCACAATGCTTTGATTAATCTGTTTTCACCAGTGCCCTGCTTAATAAGTCATTAAATATAACAAACAGATTTTTGTTTTAAAATGCCATATATTTTGGACTTGCAATAAACTAGAGACTTGCGTCACCTTATTGCTGGCAGGTTTGATCAACAGGAAAGCCCTGGATCACAGTAGGGAACCGTTTGGATTAAAGACTTGTTCTGTGTGCGACCACATTCAAGCGCTCACCTCTGAAAACCCTTAAATTTCTTATTGAGGACACAATATTTGAGTTGGGGTCCACGCTATATGCTGTGACAGTGCCTCCTTTCAGACAGTGACTCATGAGTTTTATCATCTGAGCAGACCACATACTGTATATGACTAATTCCTTCAGAAATCACTGTGGATCCTCAGTTGTATAAATTGACTCTTAGACCTACAAATAATATTAGCCTATAGCGTTCCAGCATTAGAAGATGATGCTGCTGCTTTTTAACATGATGTATGGGTTTGCATCAGTTTTCTAGGTTGATAATCCTTTAGATTATTATTCTACATTATTACAATGCTTTATTCGCATCAGTGTTTCATGTTGTTAACACAAGCAGCCATACAAGAGCTATACCTGAATAAAGTACAGTCTAAAATAATCTAATGTTAAACTGGAATTATATCTGATCAGATAATTGAAATACAAGGCTGATGACCCCGACCAACCATTTAGCTGCTTAACTTTGCATACTTGCGTTTTTGATACTCAACACAAACATAAACTGAAACTGTACTGACATTCAGTACCCATCTTTTAAACATCAATTGTGCCTGGTAACAGATGTCATATATGGTGATGTCAGCCCTGTTTTCCTACAAAAGAATAATTAACTTCCATTAATTTTTGTACAGTATGAAGAACAATTTCTGTGGACATGTCGTTGATTTTTATCTTAGTAAATATGAAGATTTTTCTTTTTAATTAAATCTGAATCTGAACTGAGTGTAATTTTAATTGGCTTCAACCCCTTCAAAGTGGTAGAAAGTGTGTGTGGTATCATAGCAGCAGTTGCCAGCTTGCATACCGGTGTTTTCAGTTGGTTTGGCTTTTTACTAGTCACATACAGGGATCTGGCTCTGTACGATTGTAGTACCACTCTCTGGAAAAAAAACCTGGGTTTACTGCCGGCTTAGTCGGCATTTTCTACTAAAAGAAAAGCTCCCATTGAAGTCTCTGTCTCATGAATCCCTGGAGCCAGGGGCTGATCTTGGAAATAGACTTAGGCTAATTGTAATGCAAGGCCTCTGCCATGATAAGAGAGGCAAATTCACATGTGACCTTGGCTGTGAAGTGAGGTGAAGATTAAACCCAAATATTCATTGTTTAAAGTAATGAAAGGGGGGGTTAGATTTCTAAACGGGCGTAAACAAGAATTCATTCACTTTTTTTTCCATAAGCGATTTGCTGTGTGTGTTAAAGGCTTTCTCTTTGCTTTGGATATTTTGTTGTAATGTTACTGATTGTAGTTTTCGTTTTCTTGTACAGCATCCAGGGTAAAATGGCTCAGTAGTTACTCTTGGAAGCATTTTTGCGAGCCTGCGCCTCTCCTGTGGTTGCCATAGTTTTACTGACATAAGTCTAAAGAAGAGGATGGGTTGCACATGAAGATGAGCTGGTATTAGGACAGCACTGTTGATGTTTACCCTGCACAGCTCAATGCTGATATCCTCGTGAGTCTGCTTTATGGCCAGTTATATCAACATCCTGGTAGATCAATTTACTCTGCACTTATTGCCTAATCAATCCAACGTTGTCATTTCGCCGACCATTAGAGGTTATAAGCAAAGCCTCAATGTGGCATTTTTGTCTCTTGGTCTATAAGGGCACATGTGAAATGACTGCAATCAATCTCTGTGAGTCACATGTACAGCATGAGCCGGTCTATATGCTTCACACCGAACCACAGGAAAATGACTGTGTCTAACAGGAATGCAGCTCAGGCCTCATGCCTGCTCCTCTGCCTCAGCTAACCACAGAGTTGACATCAAATTAAACTGCACCCACATCCAGGATCCCATCCACTTCAATCTCAGGGCCGTGGTGTTTGCTGGATATCATCACTGCTGACATGGAGGCAGAGAAGTTAACAGCCATTACTATTGAAATGCCATATGGGGACTATAGGCTTAGCTGTTGTTGTAGCTGCTCTTCTCAATAGTCTGCCCAGATTACATCTAAGCTGCTTTGTTTAAAGGCTGCTGAAGTGCCACTAGCTGCTGTTATTTGTGCTGTGAGGCACTGCAATCTGAAATGTACTCCCCAGATTAATCACATGAGTCGCCTTCACGTTCAACTGAAGTCGAATTCGTCACATTGACAGGTCCAAGGTAGCCGTGCTTTGTTTTTACCTGAACACTAGTTCAACCTGAAACCTTCTCCAGAAGTATTCAGCTACACTTAAACAAACTGATCAGAGTTTTTAAAATCAGGCGGAAGTTGCATTTAAAGCTGCACTTATCAATTATGCAATATGGGTCAAATGATTATACTTAATAAGAAGTGATTTCTCGCAGTGACAAAAACAGTAAATTATTAACTGCAGTTCCTCTGAATTTGATGGAGTTACTTGTATTGGTTTTACGGCCCCCTATGAACACATGAAAAAACAGAAACGTGTGTTGGCATGTCATCTACTTGTGTGAAGACAGTGACCCCTTCATCTCTCACACTCCTACACCCAGGATGTGACTAATCTTACCCCTCCATGTTGACTCTTCTTCATTAAAAAGTAGAACAATGGGTATTGTCTGAGGAGCAGAGGGTGAACAGTGGCTGAATCCCGTGCAGCAGGCCTGGGGAACAGACCCACTCTTTATTCTGTGGAGAGCCCAAGACGGAGCCTGGCACTGGACCCAGACCCGGCAGGCTGCGAGAGACCACCACACATACTCAAATATGTGTATGTGTGGGTGCGTGCATGCTTGCGTATGTGCATGTGTGTTTCTGCTGTGCCCAGGATGCTCACCAACCAATTAGCCGTAACAGAGCTGAGCATGAAATGCTCGTGGGGCGATGAGACCCAGCATCCAGTGTGCTGGCCTTCGCAGGCTCTCAGAGGGGATGTGAGGTGCTGCAGTGTTTAACCATAATGACGTGCTACTCGAAACCCCGAAGCGGAGCCTGAAGGCATCTTGCCGAGCTGGCAGAGGGTCAGCTGATTATGTAGGAACAGGTCTTTTGGGTATTTGTAGGCACCGCTGTGTCGAAACGACTGGGGCTTCAGTCAGTATTGTTGTTCTCAGCTCAGTTTTGACATCCGCACACTTGGGGGTGGTTTGATTTTTTCAGTGCTGTATGGGTGGCAGAGGCTACTTGGATTACTGACCAAACTTTATTGACATTAAAATTAGGGTTTTTTCCATGATCATACCTGATTATAACAGTCCCTGACCCTTGTCTGGGATTAACAGAGGACACAGGAGTCTGGCATAGACATAGCATGTCTCAGTTACAGAACAAGCAGTTAAACCTTCTGCTTGAAGATACTAAAAAAATGTGCTGAATACCAGCTATCAGCTGTTTTTTAAGGAAAGACAAATTTTCCATTGCAGTTTTTGACACTGATCGGGAGTTGGTGAGTTTGCTCTTGGCCATGAATTTCTTTGCTGTAGGTCTTCCTGTGTAGGGAGCAGGTGCATGATGATGTAGCTTGGAAGAGGCCAGCCTGGTCCTTTCATGTTGGACACAGTCAGTTGCCAGTGTTGTCCAACAGGACCGGTCCAAGGGCTACACAAAAGAACTGGAGAGTCACAGCTCTGTGGAGAAGTACATTATGGTCAGGATCTGTCAAGGCTCCAAAGTGGCAGCTGTGCTTTAAAGTGAGATCGCTCGGCTAAAGTGCTGCACAAGAGTGCTGCACAAGAGTTTTTCTTTCTGTTGTTTTTTGTTGTTGTTGTGAACTGTTAAAAATGAGTTAACGTTCATGGAAAGCAAGTCCAGGAAATGGTGTATGTCATTGTGACAAATTGGTTTTGTTGTGGCTTCAGGGTCAGCTTTATCTTGTGACATTGATGTTGTTGTCATTCTCTTTTAGGAGCCTTGAGCTTTGAGCTATGTTTACAGTTTGATTTTAGGCTGAATTGCAGAATCATCATCATGGTTCCATCTGTTGGCTTATTTAAGTAAGTGAGTAAAGTTTATTTCTAAAGCACATTTAAACTCAGCACAAGCTGACCAGAGTGCTGTCCAAAGGATATTAAAGTATGAAGTAAAAGTGAAAACATACAGAGAAACATACCAATGACAACAATAAACAATTAACCCTCATTAGGCGGCTTTTTGTAACTGCATAATGTGGATCTGTGAGACTTCTCTAAAGGCAAGGGCTCATGGTCTGTCAGCTGACGGTTTGGAGTTGTTGGTACAAGTTTTTACATCCTTGTTCAATATCGTTATTCATATCCTTGACTGTAGCTTTCACTTTAATACTTTGGCTGTTGAGAAACTTTAACACAGCCTTATTTCTTCTTAAGCTTTTATTCCTGAATGTTTTTTCATGTTGAAGCTGCCAGAGTCAAAAAGGCAGGTTTTTTCGGGTAATGACTTGCCAGAATTAATATCTGCGGAGCAGAACAGGGAGGTCCTGTTGCATTTGAATGTACTTCATTGTTCTTTTCCAGAGTTTGATATAGGCCCCATCACAGCTGCAGACAGTGCAGCAGTCTATTGCATCAGGTTTTTAATGGACTGAAGATGTGCCTCTCACCTCAGACCTCCAACATGGAACCAAAGCAGAGTGGACAGCCGTAGTCTCATTGCTTCAGGTTTAGATTAATTATATATTCCAAGTAAAACTCAAAGCCAAAGCATGGACTTGACAACATGTCATCCTAAAATGAATTTATTATTCAGAGTTTTAAGTGGCACGTACCCTATAGTTGTAGACTGTTTCTTTTTCTTGGCTTTTCTCTTGGCTTCAGCCAATTCATTCAGCTGCTGTTTGGTTAAAAAACACATTGTAAATAACTCTACAGCAAAGTACAGCAGATCACAGAACCTATTATTATGGGATCAAAGCCGTAGGTGAGCAGGTAATTTTCTATGATAAAGCCTCTCTTAAAAAAACAAGCTCATTAGTCACAATACAGGACAAATAAATACACTGGCTAGTTAGAGAGTGAATAGGTTGTAGGTGGTTGTTTTAGCTCTGACAGATTTGATTCACATTGGTCAGTAGGTTGGCACTTTATCCACACTCTTGATGCAGGTCTGCCTGGCCCTAAGGATTGTTCCTTCGTGCGGTCTTTTTTGTTGACATACAGGCAGCGATGTGATCGGCGCTCTTGAGTTTTCATGTGTTGTCAAGCTCTCACTCAGCCTTTCTTCACCGGATGATACAGAATCACATTTCTGTGTTGGGCACCTGTAGTTCAGAGGGCATCAATCATCTCATTACAAGAAGCGACTGTGGCCAGATAGAGCGAAGAAGAAACTAAACCTGTCATATCAGCTCCGAGTCAGTAAAGTGTTAAAGCTGCTAGTTACGACGTGCAAAAGTTTGATAACTTGATATCCCCAAACACCAGTGAAGCTCGCTGGATAGTTTTGCAAAACATCAGCAAAAACAAACGGCAAGCACACAGCTTTCAGTGTGTGTGAGCAGATGTTTTTGCCTGTTATTAGTGCACGTGTTTGAGAATTAGCCAGGAAAATCTCTTTATCACTTAAAGAAGTCTGTTGTTATTTTTATGCTGCATCAGATTTTTTTAAATAGTAATACCTGTTTGTGAAGTAGTGTTTAAACAGTACAGTTTTATTTTACACTCTTAGACTTTATGTTGAGTGTCTCACAGTTTCCATGCTTGTTTTCTACCTGTATTCTCCTATTCAGAGACTTTTTGGTGGGGTGGGGTGAGGGGGGTTCAGTTTGTTTTTCAGTTATTTTATTTTGTATTAAATGGGCAATTGTTTGATTGTGGTGTCAGAGCAGGAGCAGGAGACATATTGCACCACAGAAACAATTCCAGTGTGATGAGGCTAGAATACATCTGATTATATTTGTCAGGATAAAATTCATTTTGCCACATTTCCAGAAGGGGACCAAGTGTTAGAAATGTGACCATTGCAAACACAACTATACACAAATATAAACTACTGCATAAAACCTCAGATGAGTGTGTGGTTGTATATGTTGGCCTGTTGTAGTTACCAGTAACAGCGGATATAGATTAAAAGCTCTGCAGGATTATACTTAGCAGCAGTATTAAATTAGTCAGCCTCCTTATTGTGAGCTCAAAGATTTCCTGCTCATCCCACTGCCTCCTACTGAAACCCATGTCGAAACTTTTTCTGTAGGTGTTTTCTTCAAACATTATATAACAAAATGTCAAGTAAAAACCATGATTTCATTCTATAACCCACTGCATTTACACTCCCTCGAGCCATTGTTTATGTTTGAGATAAACAACTTTTCTGATTCATATTCTTTGTGTCGTGGAGCTGGAACAAGAACATGGACTCCACCTCTGTCCAGACACTTTCACAACCTCGCAACATCTGGCCTGGCAAGAGCTCCTCTGTGTTCATGTATCACTTATTTTATTTGGACAACTTCCTACTGCTCCAAACCATCTCCATAATGGTTCCGATATTTGGATAATGTCCAGCATGAAAGACATTCTGTATCGAGCCAAAGCGTTTTTTTTTTACCCACAACAGAAACATCGCACTAGACTTTTTGCAATTTACTGTATATTTTACCCGCAACACAGCCGAGTAAGTGTTATGGATTTTTAAATGTCTTCTCTTGAGGTTTATTGAACAACAGATATGAGACGGAGAAGCTTGGCTCTTCACTCACATTTTAAACTCGTCCACAGAGGAAGTCGAATGTGTTTCCTCCCACTTGCAGCTGCTGTATTCCGTGTATATCGCTGTCGATTTAACAGTGTCATTAATCATATACACGGTGCGGTGTATGGCATGGCTTTCAGAGTGTTTCAGAAAGTAGTTTGATGACAGCAGAGATACAGGAATAGCTGGTACAGACTGATGAGCTTGTACCGGCGGATGTAAGGCTTCTTACAGTCGCACAGATGGTGTATCTTAAGATTATAGAGTCATCGCCGCTGAGGTAAATGAAAAGAATTTCATAGGAATGTGCCTGTGAGGGGGGTAAGAAACGAGAGGCCAGGCTCCAACATCTGAACTCACCATTTGGTCGAGAGACATACCAGTGAACAGCTCCGCAAACATAAACACTACTGTCTTGATGGAGCGGGCTGCTGAGCCAGGGGCAGGGGGTCCTGGGGATTACAAAGCTAATCTGAGGACAGACAGGGGACACCTGTGCCCCCAGAGAATGCCGAGGATTACGGATCCACGCTGCGCTAATGAGGGGAGCACAACACAGTTTGGATAGCACATACCTCAGGGCCGTCTTACTCCTTTCTTTCTCATTGCTCACTCCGTCCACTGTGGATTTTGACTCTTATAGGTCTGAGCTGCGTGGCTCCTTCACTTCCCTGCCGGGTTAACCAGAAGAGAAGTAAATGGAACGTGACATTTATATGCAGTTGTGCAGTCTGCCACGAATTTGTAAACCTAAGGTCTTTTACCACACAGAGAGTAGCCTGCAGCGCTAACGTCATATCTGTGGCAATGCCCCGTAAACATAAAACACGCACAGTGACTGATGAAGCAAGTATTGAGAGAGCACTCAGTCATTTCCGGAGCATTGAGCAATTTGCAGGAAAATTTGTTATAACTAGTTGTCAATATGTGAAAGAGTCAGAGGTTTTATCTTGTTGCGGCACGTAGTCAAAGACAGAAATATGTTTTAATGAACAGTAATGAATAGATTAGAGGTTGCAGCGTGTTTACAAGAGAAAAACGTGATCTGTGAAGGTTGTTGGTTTAGATTTTTGCCTCATGTCGTATTGCTTAGAAGAACTGAGAAAACAGTTTTGATGGTTTGGATAAAGTAACGCTGCATCTGCTGGCTCGGTCCCGGAACGCTGGAGCCCTTTTTGATGGTGATGCATTAGCAGGGAAAAACACAGAAGTAAGAGGAGAACGTGGGTGTGTCTCAAACTCATTGCAGCCCAAGTCCCCAAGGACAAATCAATCCCTGCTCTGAAAGATATCTGACCGGAGGCTGCGTGGCTGAGAGTCAGTTTCTGTCTCTTGTTCTTGTTGCTGTGTAGAAGTGCATCAGAAGAGGTGGAACTCAGTCATCTGCTTTCAAGAAAGTTAGTTCTTCTTACCATGGTTCAGCAGGGGTGTGAGCTTTTGAGCTTTGTCCAGTGAATTGACTTTAAAAACTCCAATTCTTGACTTTGCCTTATATGTTTTTGTCCACATCACACATTGCTCCTGAAAAAACTTTGAACTTTTCTCGACAGTCAAGATGTGGATTTTAAGTGATGATGACCTTTCTACCACCACAGTTTTCTTCTTCTTGCTTTTATCAACATGTAGTCCACATCTTTTCACAGCACTAGCAACTAAAACATGTCCGTCATGTGGGCTGTGTGTTTGCTTTTCTGGCCAGCTGTGCTGTAAAGGCCGTGTCTCCCTCAGACCTCCTGGAAGGTGGTGGGTGGTTGGTTGGCTTCGGGCCAGCTGTCTATTTTCACTTCTTTTTATGACTCAAGCTGCCTAATGAGAGGATACACGGGCTCTCATAGGTTCTGTCCATATCTATCAACCTCAAGACCTGATGTGAGCTAAACACTGACATACACTGATATTAGTAGCAGCGGTTAACGTTGAGCTACTGGTTGTCATAGTTACTGAAGGCCTGGTCTAGTCTGGCATACCTTAGCTGCACCATGGTTTGGTGAGACGTGATCACAGGCATTTCCGCTGCAGCCTCACAGCGGAGCCACTCTGACCCTTGATATTGTCGACCAGACAATATCAAGTTTACACCTTTTATCCAAGTTGTGAGGTTTGTCTCTTCAGCCTCACTGTTTTCACCACATGGTTGGGGCATTTTCACAACTTCTTGGTTAGCATATCCCTTTTAAATATCGCAGAGACAGAGTAATGAAGAGTCACAGCGAAGTGGTTAGATGAAGACCTGCAGGAGACAGGTGTTTACTGCAAACTTCCAACATATCATCAAGACAAGCAGCACCCTTCAACTTGCTGTCCTGTCATGGAAAAACATTCCCACTGTGCGTGCAGCACTAGGTGTTTTACGACATAGAAAAATGCCATGTGTTTTCAGTGGCACTTTTTGGATAATAGATTGTGTCTGACCTTACAACATGCCAGTGATCATACTGGATGGCGTGTTAGAGCTAAAACTCGCAGCTTTATCTTTTTCCAAATGTTTCTACAGGAACTCACTAGCTTTCAGTACAGATGTGGAACAGCTGCTTTGGAGATGAAATGTGAGTTTAGCAGCATGAAGCGAAGCTGGGGATGGTACAGTGTTGAAACCCCACATTTCACAGGAAGGGTTTTGTCACCCCCCCTTGTCATCTTCATTTTGCTGTTGTCTGGAGGGAGTTTCTCATGCTTTGTCATGGTTTCCTACAGGATTTGATTCTCCATCGCACAATTGTCCCCTTGATGTTTGTTGCTTGTTTGTAGCTTCATTAAATTCCCTTGTATGATACCTCTGCGAGTTTTTGAAGCTTGTAATACTGATCCCTCAATATAAAACACTCATTTACTTTGCACTCTGCTGTTTAACTTTGGCAGGCAGCTGCTGTAGTTATCATGTGAGGTGTGGCTGTACACAACAAATTTCAATACATTTGTCACCAGTTTATCAGAATGTTAGTCATTTTTTCTGATATCAGATCCGGTGTTTGGGGCTTGTATCAGAGTGATACTGATACTTGGATCAGGGCATCACTGGTTACTGTCGTTGATCCATGTGATATTTTTGGACGTTGTCTTTTGACTGGGTCAGACCTGTCATAATCCTCCTCACGCCATCGCAGTAACACTTTAATTGTTGTAGGATTTACTAATGGGTCAAATTTAGGTGTGCGTATCCATGAGGGTGGTCTGCTGTCAAGCGTTGCTGAAAAGCTGCCCCACCCTCCTCAACAGCACCCCATTAATAACACAGATGCACACAAACACACACATGCACAAATCGTGTGGTTGTAGACATGAGGTAACCTGACCCCGGCCAACAGAGTTCCTGTCACAGCTCATTAGCATTGGGATGAAATGAAGGCTGGTTAGAAGTGGTTCTTTGCTTTAGTTGGAGCCTCACCAAGCAGGAAGCCCGTTTGCAGCGACTCAGCAAACCACCCAATCCACCCGACCACTCTACATAGCACCTATATCAAGCCCTTACATCATCCAAACAAAACAAGGCAGAAGTCTAGAAATGACTTAATGATTTACCCTCCTTTTAATATAAGCCAACACAAAATGTCAAAGCCTTTTTTGCACTTATACTGTGTGTTGTATACCGAGACGGCTGTTTTTTTTCTGTCATTTAATGTTACAGTCTACTCAGGTATCAAATTGTCTTTTAATGTATTTGGGGAGGAAAACTGGTTACTAACTCTACTCATCTGGTTAGCAGCCAAACTGAGTCAATAGAGCCCTCCTGACTCCCAATTCCCTGCAGTCAGCACAGCAGCAATCAGCCCGGCCCGCAGCGTCTGCTGAATACTAATGCAATTTCCTTGTTGCTCGTGTGGAAGAGACCCAACGGGCTACAACCTGTGTTCATACCAAATAAATAAAACTTTTACACTTATACTTGTACTCTTATATTGAGATTTCAGTTCATTTTGCTCAGTTCATTGGCACTCCTGTGAAGGAAATCAGTTGAGCTCTATCTATATCTGTTTAGAGAAGCAACAAGGTTTTAGCCATGTGAAGGACAGAGCATTATGTAATGAACACAATGAAATAATCACTTAGCATAGAAGTGTACAAACTGGTTAACCTTTTGTCCTCATGCTCTAGTTCTGTTGTTACTAGTATTAATCCTGTTTGTTCAAACCTGCTCTTGTTTGTCCTCCTCTCAGTAGCTATTAGTAAGATACAAAGATGTGTACCAGCCCTTCCCTGCGCCTTCCGAGCAGCTTTCTCTGCATTGATTTACTCTTACAAATGCACTCTGTCAATATTAAAATGCATGGTTGTATAGATCAATAGCTTTTCCATAGTATCTACAAAATTAATATGAAAAATAAAGCATTACTCTAAAGCAACTTCAGAACAACAATAAAACAAAACTCCAAAGCAAGTTGGGGATCAGACTACTCTATCAGTGTCTGACTCTATCCTGGTATTACTCTCTCATGGAAATAGGCCTCATCGAGGCATATTGCTCATCCATCTTCCTCTCGCTCCCCCCTGTGAGCTCTGCTGGAAAATCCAGTGGAGGCTGTGAGCCGAACACACTCTGATAGATGATCCAGCCCATCGGATGAGGAAGGGAAAAAGAACCCCAAGCTGAGCTGTGCATAATGGCCACATTCCCCCCCCCTTTTTTTCCCTTTACTAGTGGAAAACATTCTCACAAAACCATTTGTTATATCTTTTATAACTGAAAGCTGCAGATGAAGGATGCAGATGAAACACTTTTTATATTTGTGGCTTTTATTTACTGTTATAGGAAAGTTTTTTTTTTAATTCATTTTGTTTGCCCTGGGGCCTAACCGATCTCCAGCTGGGTCGCACACTTTTATTTTACTTAATTTTTTGCGGACTAATTTGCCCATGTACTCTACATACTGTAGGTGGTATGATTAATTGCTGGTTAAGTGTCTCAAGGTTTTTTAATTCACACGAGGGCGGTGTGAATCACAATGGAAAGAGCTGAATCTTAGACAACTGCAGAGGTGTTCGAACATGAGGCAAATGTTGATAAAGGAAAGCAGGATAAAGAAAGGGAGTTGTGTAACAGTTTTTGGAAGATTGGGGCTTAGTGTCAGACATATGGGTCATATTAGATTTGTCCTGAACAACACACATTTCTCAAAAGGGAGCTATCTTGTCTAATGCAATCCGAAGAAGGAGAAAGGGAAAGTAAAAAGACCATGTTTAAAGGCATAGGAGGTGTTAAATGGCAGCTGGATAAATTTGCTGCTGGTTACTATGACGAGGTCAAGCTCAGACAGCAGACCTGTTTTCCCCAGCTGACTCCTCTGCTGCATTTCCCACGGCAGATATTTTGAAATTTCATACTCATGAGTCACTTTTTTGTCTGCCATATAGTTGGTAACTGTATTTCTAGGAGAGGTAAAAAGATTTAGGCGAGATGTTTTAACTTGGATTGACAGGAAAAGTCTTGTCAGGGGAAGCGAATGAAGATTTGCTTTGGGTTCTCCTTAACAACAGTTTCCAAGGTGCTCCTGAGCAAGAAACTTATAAGTTTCCAGTGTCGGCAGTGGAGCCGCTCAGTGAGTGTGGTAGATGGCTGCAGTTTAACTTGCCAGAGTGTCCGGTCAGTGCTGAAATAGTCTTAAAAAAATGTTTGTTCAGTCTAACTTTCTTTATCATATAATTTATTAACAGAGAACAGGGTGTGTAGTGCAACATTTTAACTACTTTAATGAACACAATAAAACATCTCTTAACCTCCTAAGACCCGAACTCTTGCATGGCGTGCATTTTTAATTTCTCTTTGCTATTTAGGCTGATTGGGACCTGATGAGTGTAACAACAAAGAATTATGTTTTTACATGATGTAGTTTCTGAGAAAAATGATGTCCACATATGAGGACATTCGTCTTCAATTTA
>NW_019174307.1:10027209-10151269 GCF_002260705.1 Seriola dumerili
CCTTTGTCACATGGCATTCCCCCGCTATCTCCTTATATTTCCTCTTTGTTTTTCTCCAGTCCACTATCAGGAAAAAGCCCCCAAAAAGTCTAGGCTGGCATTTGTCTTGTTTCTTTTTTACCCCAGTTAAGGGCAAAATTAAAGGTTATATGTCCATTTTTGTTCCTCCATTTATTACTGACCAACATACTGTAACTTGAAAACTAATGGCCAGTTTTGCATAAAATGTGGTTTGTACATTCCTGCTCCCAAGAGGAAGAAACCTGTTGATATTTTGTGACCTTTTCCTCGAAACACCATCACACTTACACTTCTGTAATCTATACTTGGTAAAATGAAGGATTATGAAACCTGAGTGCAGATCTGCAACCCATTGTTTTAGATGTTTGGTTCCAGGTGCAAAGGTCTTGATAGAGTAATCGGTGTGTAAAACTGGATGGTAAGATGATGTCTTATCTCTCTGTAACAAATTTTAAAGAAATCTCCATTTTCCAGTAAAAAATTGTAATTTTCCTTACATTCATTTCCCTCCTGTGTGGGAGCTTCATTATTTGCGTTGGTGTGTGTTTTCAGTTTTTACTGGGCTCATGTGACTCTTGATATTTCATTATCTGCATCCAATTAACTCTGACCTTTTTCTCTCTTTCAGAACTCGATGAATCTTCCCCCAGACAAAGCGCGGCTGTTGCGACAGTATGACAATGAGAAGAAGTGGGAACTCATCTGTGATCAGGTGGGCATCAGTCACTATGATATGATCTGTATGTATGATATGATGTGATGTAGCTGCTGTACCAGTCACAGTTAATGCACTGTGGCTGTATAGTTACCAGACTCACAAGAAGAAATGTTAAAAATCTGAATCTTAATTAAGCTTAGGTATACAGTTCAGCCTCCTGTACAGTTTAACAGAGTAAACACAAAGTGTTGCTGCGTAACAGAAAGTCTCAACTATCTACTGAATATCTAATCCAGGAGAAGGTCTGCCCCACTGTGTGTCGTGAACACGGCACCCATGCTCCATTGCGCTGTCTTTATCCTGTAAGCCTCTCCTGGTCTTTAAACACTGCTCTGACTTCCCTGGTCAAGTGGGTTAAGTGGCGCAGCAGGGAGCACACGTCAGTTAGGCAGTTAAAAAACTCCGCCTGTTATTGGCATCAGTGCTGCGTGTAGTGAAATAAGAGGGTGCACGTTGTGCAGTGAGCTGTGGTCTGAGTGCTCCACTCAGCCCGCAACCTCCATGCCATAGAGTTTTTCTGCATCCCTGAGCAGAGGAGAAAAACGGAGACGAGATCAAGACCACCACCCACTCAAACTGTATTGATAGTCACTGACCCTGAAGGGAACGGTGCCGGAGAGAGCCCACAGGGCTCCTGCCCAGCAGACACAGATCCTCTTTCACTTTAGAGTGGACTCTATGTTCCTGTGTCGGACCTGAAGTGAAAATTGTTGGTTTCGCTTTTTTTTTTTGTCTAAAATAAAAACAAAAAACATTGCCAGTGATTTTGCTGACAAGCTTTCTGTCGTCTTGAGTGGCTCACTAACTGTAAAACAGAACAAAATGCAGATACTTTTGTGTCATCAAGTCAGTGTTATCCATGTTTAAAATTACAGGTATCGACTTTGGGTGTTAAGTTTCTGAACTATACACCACTATAAATCCTAAATGAAGTACCAAAAGGTTTGTGTTTTTGGTGCAAGACCATCATTTTCATTTTTTACCATTGATAGAAATAATAAAAGAATATTACTGAGCAACATCTTTATCCCTCTCTTGTTTTCCCATCAAGCCTATACCCATGACAGCACAGGCAGCTCTGGGAGTAAAGTCTTTTCTGTGTCATAGCTACAGTGAATCTCTTTATATAACCATGGCAACAGTGATGGAGGGAGGCAGAGAAGCAGAGATGACAGGTACATCCCCTTTGAAAAACAGATACTGCAAATGCTGCCAAAGGTTGAAATATTAAACGTTTTTCGGGCAATTATGAGGATTTCTGAAAGGTGGAGGATTCTCTTGATGTGAAAACAAGGTTAAGACATCCAGAGTACAAAGACAAGGATATGATGAAGTCATTGCTGTCAGATTGTTTATATAAATAGGTGTTTATGCGTTCTTGAATGCACCCAAAGCATGTCTGAATACAACAAATGGCAAACAACTGCTTGCCCACTTTCTTGTTAAGCGATTCCCCTTCTTAAATCTCTGCTGCACTCCTCAGGTGCAGAGGGGGGTGGGGCTGTGTGGTGTGGTGGGGTGGGTGGTTGGGGGGGTTTAACTCGCCTCTCAGATTTAACACAAACCAGCTCTCCCAGACAAACTCTAAAACTGCCACAGAGAGCATGTTTGAACCAGTTTATATGAGCTCTTAAAAACGTGTGTTCTCTATAATATACTCTCTTGCTTCATGTATTTACAGCCTGTTTCCATTCCTCACATTTCTTTACATGCAACAGGGTATATTCAGCATGTGTCGGCTCATTTACTACATTGCAGACAGCCAGATTTTTATCTTAATTCTTTCGTGACGAAACTCAAACAGCACCAAGCTGTCCTGTTTGCTTGTTGGTGTCAGCTGTGTCCATGACAGCAAAGCTCTCTCTCCTGACGCCACTGTTGTCTTTCCTGTTTTTGTGAGAAAGTTGCACTGTGGCTGGGAGAAATGTAATGTTGCTGATAGACACAGCAAAGCTGGGAGCATTTAGTCCAGTATTTGTACACAGAGGGCAGACACCTTTTTATAATAGCATTACAACAAAGGCTACATTCATGAAGCTGATAATTGAATTTTGTTGAGACTGTCAGAGAGGGGGCGAATCAGCTCTGTGGTCATTTTTAAGAAGTAATTTATGGTAGCCTGTGGTGTTGAATTTCATTATAATACAATGCATCTCTGTCACTGTGGCCACCCTATGTATGAAAATGTAGAGACATAAATATAGCAACATGAAATAAGCATAGAAATGTCTTAATAATCAGCATACTTTATTTCACCGGGAAAAAAACTGGTCCATTTCCATGGGGTATTGTGGGATGTGTAGGAAGTTAAGAAGTGGACAAGGCTGGTTGAGGGGATATGCTTACAGTACACCAAAGTGAAGTGAGTGAAAATACTGGTGGTGCATGGAGGCAAAATTCTCCCTCATCACTGCAGAGATCCAGGGCTCCATTCATAGTTGTGGTGCTTCTGACTCGTGTGACTCGCTGAAAACATTTGTTTGTGTTTAAGAGTGGGAAGCTGGTGAGGGATCACGTCCTTGTCACTGTACTTTCAAATCCCACCTGTTGGTTGGTGCTTCTGCACAGTGGGGGTTGGATCCGGGGCTAGATAGTGAACGTCTTTATGAAGGTTATGACAGGAAAACAAGTGGAAGGTGACCACTGAGCCACATGAACAGCAGGGGAATAGAGCGTTCCAAATTAGGAATTTGTTTACCAAGGTGGTAAAGCACCCGGATCCCGATGCATCTAGTCTCATCTTCACTTAAGTTCATGACAACCTAAACAATAATCAAGGTCAGGTGACGTGGTTTTTCTTTCACGCTAGGTGGCCCACCTCCGCTATTAAATACTGCAGGGAACTCTGGTGTCCTTTGCACCAAATAACAGAATGTATGAAGAAATACTCATTGACTCAGAAAACAGTGGAGCTACCTCTCGGCATGCGGATGTAGAGCCCTCCATGAGCTGATGAATGCATGCACCATATTAGCTTAAGTGAACATGTTTCGCGTGAGGAGCAAATCAAATAACAACCACACAGAAACTGATTCTTATAGATCTCGTTCATACTCTGGTATGCCCTGAAAATCAGATTCTGTTATTAAACAGAGAGAGAGTCTAATGGTGGACTTTTCCTTGAAGGTCATTTCTTTCAAGTCAGTCAGCTGTCCTAGCTAGATGACAAAGTTAAGAACATGTCTTCACTGTCTTTGCCAACATTGTGTGACGAATAAAAGACATGCTCTTCTGCCTCATACTTTCTGATGCGGTGCAGTGGGGTAAATCACCAACCGGAACCATTCATGCTGCTGTGGTGTGGCGCTCAGCCCGATCCAAATACAGTTTCCCCGCTCAACACACTGAGCCAAATCCAGCACTAATCTGTTGTATTTATATTTAGAGCACAATGATGAGGGATTTGACCTAAAACCTGTTCCTGGCATATCTCAGGGTACACACACAACCACACAGGTTTGGTCACAATCCCCAAGGCAGTTTATGCTTAATAGCACAATAAAGCTAATGACGATAATTAACAGGAATATCATTTATGATCTCCTGCAGATTGAACGTCCTTCACAGTCTCCTTGCTCAGTGTTCAAACTGTGACTGGGGTTCTGCAGAGTTCATCACCTTCCTGCTCTCATCCACCGGTTTGCCAGCTAAACATGACTACTGTAATGTAGAAATTAAATTTCCCCCCCAGTGGCTTTACTGCTAGAGAGCGTATTACTTAGGCTCAGTCCTTACTGCAGCGGCCATGGGTTCAAGTCTCTTTGCTGCATCTCATCCCCTTTCTCTCCCCAACTTTCCTGTCACTCCTCTCACTGTCCCTATCTGAATTAAGGCAAAAAATGCCCCAAAAAATAACTTAAAAATATAAATATTATGCGTATAGAAAAGTGGAAATAGAATTAAAGATTCATGTTGTTGTCATGTTCCAAACGCTCTCTTCCCAACAAGAAAAACATGCAGCTGCAGTACAGTACAATTGTTAAAATGAAACACATATTGCAAATTAACCTTGAATGGGCCCAGAAATTAGTTTGAAATGTCCAAGAAAAATTGGTCCATAGATGCTTATTCATTACACTTTAGCAAAGAAAGCACACGTGACCTCTTTAAAAAGCTTATCAGCCTCCACTAAAGCAGGTTGCTATTGGAGGAATCGTTATTTCCATTCATCCTCTTAAAGTGGAATGTGATCTGGGGTTCCCATCATTTGAAAGATGACTCATGATGATGTAATTTAATCAAAGCTTGTTCAGTTTTAATCTGATGGTTTTAGTGTCAACAACAGTTTACTGTATACTGGACATGTGTTCAGGCTTGTGAGGGTGTGATTTTTGTTTATTACATCATGTGTATCATGCAAAGCTATAGAGCTGTCTAAAATCAAAGCTTGGTTCATAATATTACTGTTAAATGTTTTACTTGTGTGATTTCATAACTTCTGTCCTTTTCCTACAAATGTTTTCAAATGTTTAAGTTCCACTCTCTGTGTCTTTCCCATTTTTTTTTTTCCTTCTGCTCATGTCACTCTTTTGTTTTCCTCTTTTTGACAGGAGCGATTCCAAGTGAAAAACCCGCCTCATACGTACCTCCAAAAGCTGAGGAGTTATCTAGACCCAGCAGTCACAAGAAAGGTGAGCCCCCTCTTGCTAACATGCTGTCCTTTTCCACTGGCCTGGCTGTTCCACAGCCGCAGCTTTTCCTTCCCCTCTGACCCTCTATCTCTTGTCCAGGATATCCCTACTACAGCAGAGGAAAGATTGCACACAGGGTTTCTGGAGGAGACAGCTTTGGAACTTTAGTTACAAAACAGGCAACTGTGCGGTTTAGTGTGAACGGAGACATGTTGTTTATCTGCAACGCCCAGGTCTGTGAAACCTCTGCCCAGCTGAAGAGTCATTAGGCAAGACACACCGATCCCTAGTGATGCTGCTCTGTGGCTGACAGCGTGCTCCGACCTCTCTGTGAAGGAGAGGAATGGGGAAAAAAAACCACAACAGTTACTTGAAGGCAGGGAGAATAGAGAATAACAGTGTTGCAGACTGTCAGACTAATTGCTGTATTGACGTTGCCTTGCAGCATGGCAGGAAGTACCAGAAGATATGTTGGTCTGAGCCACATGATAAAAAATGGTCTTATGTCATCTCAGCAGCCACTTCTGCCTGTTTCCCTGGCTGCCTGCAGAAGGGACCAAGCAGAGGGACTCCATGAAGCATAGTATTAGCCAGCTCTCAGGCTTTGCCAAAATTAAGTCTTTTTGGCTTGGGTGAGAGCTGTGCGGGGAGTGCTGGGAGACCAGTCTCTGTGATAAACAAATTAACCAATAGACTCTGCCAGAATAACAAATCACTGAATAATTGAATTTGCACTGACTGGTGTTAAAATTTTAGCTAGAACAGCATGAACAGAGATGACTCTGCGAAAAAGAGAAATAAATGGGCTCACACTGAGGCATATATGGACACACAAACTCTGACGAATCACAGCACTTACACACACTTTACATTACATTGCTCTGCTTCATTTCATAAAAAGTGCAAAAATGTGTTGTGCAGTACATCTTATATATGATATAATTCAGACCTGAATTATTGATGCTTGTAGTGATTCCCAAACGATATAACTCTATTGGGTAATTCTGCATGTTTGCCAGGGGTAGTCTGTGGAGACATTGTGGAGTAAAATTAATTTTAAGAGAAAAACATTTATCCATGCATCCATCCATGTGATACCTTACCAGCATGTGTTGCGATATGAATCAGCAAGCAAGCAGATTTAAAATCTTAAGTTAGCTAAAAGTAAAATCACTTCAATAGTTAATGTTAGCTAAAAGTAATGGATAAATAGTTGAAATAGCTAGCTAAAGGTCAACGGTGAAGTAATTAGCTTTAAGGAAACAGTTAGCTAAAGGTAATTGGTATAAATGACTGAAATAGTTAGCTAATGTTGTTGCATGTTAACGGTTGTGAACATGTAGTAAAACATACATCCTAAAATCATTTCAAATGAAACAGGTTTAATAGGTAGTTCTGATGAAGCGCTATTCTTGAGTTCATCTGATAGGCTAGTTTGGGGAATCAGGGTAAATCGTTTGGGAACCACTGGTCTGGGATACTGCTACACTCCTGTGATTTCTGGATGAATGTAATGTCTGAGAGATTACACACAAGTAGAAGTGATTAAAGGCAGGAGTGACGGAGGTTAAAGGAGATGTAAGCGACATAACAATGTAGAGGTTAAAGCATGACAGTTTGTGCCAGGGCAGTCTCAAGGTTAGAGATGCAGGCTTTTTGATAACTGCTATGAATTTTGAGAGTGGTTGTGAAAATGTAGATGGATTTCGCTTCCCTTCCTCCTGCTGGAGTGCTTCTGAGCAACATATGTTTTTATGTGGGTGTTGCAAGGAATAGTTTGACAATTTTTGGAAATACACTCATATACTTTTTTTTCTGACAGTTAGAAGATTGATACCACGCTCATATCCATTTATTATATAGAATGTTGTGTGAGCTTTAGAGGTGCTAGTAGGTGGTATTTACTCTCCCCTGGAGTGGATCAGGCTAGCTGTTTCCCAGGTTTCCAATCTTTATGCTAACTGAGAGAGAGTGGTGTCGATCTTTTCTTTTAACTCTCAGCAAGAAAGTGTATAAGACCCACCCACCTCTCTGGGTGTCAACACTCAACACAATCATGGCTGAAGGACCTCATCCAGATCAGACAGCCACTAATATCTGTTTGTCTGTCTGTCAGACTTCATCTAAGTCATTTCCTCCCTCTCTTTGCTTAATCTCATCGTTGGTTACATGACCAACTGGTTGTTGGGTCTATATTAAACCATTCTTGATGAGACGACCTTTGAGAGACTTGCCTAAACCTCTCTTTGTTCATTTTATCGTCTTATTTTGAATGTTTAGTCTCATGGGCTGATACGTGGGATTTTGGAAAATCAGCCTGACTTCAGTTGCTGCCTCTGCCTGATCCTGGCTCAAAAACTTGAAGCAGACAGGGACACAGGAGTTGAATGAGAGAGTAAAGTGAGAAGGGAGGGAAAAGCTGAATGACAGAGAAAGGGCAGAGGGGGAGAAAAAGATGGACAGAGAACAGGGGAGAGACAAAAAACAAGCACAAGAGAGCACGGAGGAAAAGAGAGTTATGGGCTTCTTCCTACATTCCCGCTCCATCCCCCTTTTCTTCAAACTCAAACAATTGTGCCACTGTGAGAGAGCTGGAGGTCATTGCCTCTGCTTTCCATAGGCAGGCTCCGGTGCATTCCTCTGGGCAGCTCCCAGCCAATAGGCAGCCAAGGAGGAAGAGCTCCAGTCCAACTAGTCCCCAAGAATGTATCAGCCATTGATTTGTTTCCAGGATGACCCCTCCTGAGCTCACACTCCCCAAAATCTCCCTTTTCTCTTCCCTCCTCCACACTCTCTGTCCTGTCTGTCTCCCTGCTCTTACTTTCCCCTTTCACTGCTCCCTCCCCGTCTCCTCCTCTTTTTCTCCTCTCCCTGCATGCCGTCCTCACCCTCTCTCCCCACTGTCGGTTCCTCTCTCTCTTCCTGCTCTCGGTGATGCAGCTGGTAGTACTTAAAGTGTGGAGTGTAGGGCATTTGGTGGGAGAAGAAGAAGAAGTAGGAGGGGGGGTGGGGGGTTGGGGGGTTGGGGGGGTGGGGTGGGGGGTGGCCTTTGGGAGCCTGCGCAGTATCCCTAAATATGCTCTGCTTTCCACACAAACACACAAAGGGCTCCTCCCTAATAAAAACACTCTGTTTCTCATCTTCTCATGTGCCAAACACACACCGCCCAAGCCCAAAGACACAGGCTACAGAGAGAGAGAGAGAGAGAGAGAGAGAGAGACCCTTGCTGTGGGAACAGCTCTCTTCTCTGTGAATGTTAATAATAGGTTAACACAGGGCTGAGCTCTGTTTCCTCCCTGATACAAACACATCATGGAAAGTGACCCGGCCCTCCAACCCTGGGTGGATACTTGGACCTCTTCTCTTCTCTTCTCTTCTCTTCTCTTCTCTTCTCTTCTCTTCTCTTCTCTTCTCTTCTCTTCTCTTCTCTTCTCTTCTCTTCTCTTCTCTTCTCTTCTCTTCTCTTCTCTTCTCTTCTCTTCTCTTCTCTTCTCTTCTCTTCTCCTCTCTTCCCTTCTCTTCTCTTCTCTTCTCTTCTCTTCTCTTCTCTTCTCTTCTCCTCTCTTCCCTTCTCTTCTCCTCAAACTCAAAACTGCTTGAAAAAAGGACAGAAAACTCATCAATGAAAGTCCCTTGATTAGTCATGATTAGAACAGCAACTAATGATTGTTTTTATTTTCCACAATCTGGTAATTATTTTACAAATTTGTTCTATGAAATGCCAGAAAACAGTGAAAAATGCCCCACTGACAGTCCAAAACTTAAAGATATTAAGTTATTTTTGCTTGAAAAATGGCTTTTATTAATTGTTTGCCATTTCAGCAGTGAAGTTGTTTTGGTTAGCCACAAGGGACTCCATTCGTTTTACTTTGATAAAAATTGTTGAAACCCAATTTCAAAATAGTAGTAACTAGTTTTTTTTTTTTTTTTTACATTATTTACTATAATACAAGTTTTTGACAGCACAAGAGACAACAGCTCAGTGTGAGATGGTGCGCTCTCCTTTTGACATATTGTAATGTATTGTATTGTACAAGACTAGCGATGTAATCAGAGTTACATTTTACTTTTCTTCTCTCCTCTGATGTAACAGTTTCACTCCCTCTCATCAGGGATTTCCCCCTCCTGTTGCACTGAGGCTGCTCAATCACCACTGGTCATTCACTTTGCCTGTTTTGTTTCTGCGGTTGTGTAACCGCCTGAAGGGCCTTTTGTTTTTGTTTTGTTTTTTTTGCAGATCACCTCTTGTCAGAGGATGAAATCAAAGAGGAACCCGCTGACGTTCTCTATTCTGTTGCTCTCTGTTTTGTTCACTGGCAGCTGATACCTTCATGCACGTCTCTCCCACATCTCTTTCTATTCGCTGTAGCCACAGTAACAGGACCAAGAATGTGTATGTGTGTGTACATGTGTGTCTGCCTGGTGTCCTGGTAAGGCTTGAGAGGTGACCAATTAGGTTACTTGATTTTATCGCGCTGCGACCAGGAGGGATTACTGCTATATAAAGAGAAAACATGGGCAAACAAGATAACAGGAGCTATTCCATATTGACAGTTTCCAGTGAGTCAGCTCGCCTTCTCTTTTAGCCCGTTGAATTGTTTCTGGCAAGTAAAAGGCCCATTTAAAAATAATATGAAAACAACCCAATCCCAAACTTGATTTTCCTAGTTTTTAATCAGAGCAGGACTTTCCTACTTTCACATTTAAATGTCATTGTGGTTGCGTCTGTGTCTGTTTGTCTGACCTTTCTGTCAGTTTTCTCCAGCCAAAACATCCCTGTGCTACCACTTGATGATTTACAGTTCCAGTGGTGCAATGAAATATTAACTCGCCCCTTCTTTCCTTCCTCAGAAATTCAGACGAAGGGTTCAGGAGTCCACCCAAGTCCTGAGAGAACTGGAAATTTCGTTACGGACCAATCATATAGGGTGAGTCACTGCAAGATTGTGTGAAGTTTGTGTAGTGTTGAATGTCCTGGACCTGGTTATATTAGATTCAGGGGGAAAAGTCTGGCATTCCAGACAGCCGGAGACGCAGACGCTGACACTAACCACCACCACCATCCCCCCATTCATCTCTATGCTCCCAACTAATATTACACAGAAAGCCGTGTGGCGATGGAGGAAAGATGAATCGATTGATTGTTCTGTTTGGCTGACACATGAACAGTCTCTGGAGGAAGGAAAACACATTTTTCTTGTAGTAGCTTAGCTGCACCACTTGATACATGAGTGTTTCAGTCTGCCACTCTGGAGAGGTATTATTGTAAATGTTACTGAAGACATCGTGATTTCACTACAGATAAAAACACTTCAGTATTCTTCTGTAATACTAGGTATTACAGGATATAACACGCCTGAACCTGCTGCAGCTGATATTGATCCAGTGCTGTTCAGTCACCCTCAATGAAAGATCAATATCTCAATGAGAGTCATACAGCGTCTTGTCTTGTTTTGTCTTGCTTTGTCTTGCTCTAGATCACAAGGTCTGTTTGTATGATTAGAGACCCTGATAGCCAAAGACTGTGATGGATTGCTCAGCATCATTAATGAGGCATAATGCATTCTGGGACCTGTAGGATTCAGGGGTCTCATTTATCAATGCAATTCCTAAATAAATGACCACTGATTTTATTTTATGCAGTGGCCAAATAAAAAAATCAGTACACAAAAAACATACTGTGTATAGTACTTTTAATAGTTTCAACATACAGTAACAGACAATATACCGCATTTAGTTAAATCAATTAAAATGGTACTGAAACCTAAGAGTTCTTAATCAATGTGGTACTAGAGAAACAAGACAAAATAACTGCATTAAAGGGGAACCGCACTGATTTTTAGATGTCAGTCTGTTTACAGGTGCTGGGACGTACTACTTCATATGTGAAAAAACTACTCTCTCAATGTCATAATTTTACTCTGAAAGAAACAGATCACAGTAGAGTTGGTTGGTTTGTCTGTTAGGAATTGATTTGTGTGGATGGTTCATAAATGAGGCCTCAGGATTCATTAGTTGGGATGGAGATGAGAGCTAGCAGCTGGGAAGGATGTCAGAGGTGGGAGGCAGCGATGAGAGCATCCGCTGGCCGCAGACTGTTGTGACAGCAGAGAGGCAAAAATACACTAGTTACACAAGCATCACAAGATCCCACAGACACAGACACACGCGCACACACACTATCTGATGTATGCCTCTTAAATCCCCTGTTTTTCTTTTTTCCACCCTCCCACACACATATTACTTTACTTCAGTTTGTCTGTTTCACTCTCACAGAAATTCACAAATCATCTCATGTTCCTGACAACACTGTCTCTCACACGCCTGCACACTGTTTACACACTGATCAGATTCTGCTCTTCAAACCAAAATAAACTCCAACCACAACATGAGACGACATCCATCTGGCAGAGCAGTCGAGGCGCTGTTTACAAGGATTAACTCTTTTTTTAGTGACCTTATGTTGGTAAACTAGATTACATTAATGATCGACCTAATCTAGATTACACAATGAGGCATTACCATAATGGCAATGGGACAGGGAGAGGTTGGGTGGTGGTGGTGGTGGTGGTGGGGGGGGGGCAATATGTCACCCGCTCAGACAGTGAATGATTACTGCTTTTCAGAGGTAAAACAGAGAAATGTATCTGTCCTGTGAACTGTGTATAATGGGCAGATTGTCCCTGGACGCACACTGCTGATGCTAACCCCAGCTCCCTGCCTGCTCCTCACATGTTACTCAGTGGCCAACAACATGTGGTGAATGGGAGGATTGTTAGTTGGTGTCCTGTGGTAATGATTACCATGTGGTCCGACAAGGCCACACCTCCAAGCCCTTTTAAAACACGGGGGGGGCCCCACTAGGCAACGCTTTACTGGACGCTCTCGTTAGTCTTACTTGCTCCCATGCAGTTGCACCACAGGGGAGCTAATAAAGAAACAGCTAGTAGATTTTTAAAGCAGTTAAGACCTTCATCTTCACCAGAGCAGTGCCACTGGAAAGTCTGCCTGTGTCATTATGTTTATGCCCTGCAAATTTCTCTAATCACTGAGCAATCAGGCCCCGTCGAAGCAGTTGGCTTCAATAAAAAGACATGACACCTTCGTAGGATGTGATTAAATAAAAATGTGATTCCTGTGATTCAGTTAACGCTGCTCATGAATATGGAGGGCGAACAGAAACATGCCAAAGGTAGCAGGAGCTTTCCCACGAAAAGCCTGGCTTCTCTGTCCAAAATAAAAAATGAATGCAAGCGAAGTGCTGAATGGGTGGCCCACTTCAGTGCCTATAAGGAAGGTGAGAATGGGCTTTTGATCATTCTGAGGGCTTGTTTTTATCAGAGTTAGAAACTATGTGTGTGTGTGGTTTGTGTAGTATAGAAAAGAGGCAGACTCAGTAATGAGATTCTGTTTATGTGTGTGGATGCCTGAGCATGCATGTGTGATATGTTTGTTGCTCTGAGCCAGGAAGCTTTGAAGTCTGACAAATGGGTCATTACAATTCTTCTTGGCAAAAAGAGAGAAAGTGGAAGGAGAATAATCTGGAAACATCTGTATACCAAGGTCAGGTATGGTCAAAGCCTGCATAGAGTGTGGGAAAAAAGAATCGACATATAAAATTCTATACACAGATGCATCTCAAATATCTCAGTGCTATCGTAACAGCAAATGATGTTTCCAGATCTGTAGACTCATGACTCCTTTTATGTGTGTATTTAAATATTTTTATTGTTGTAATAGTTTTTTTTTTTTCTACTGAGATTTTCCCAAAAGAGATCAGCAGTTAAGTTGGTGCTGGTGCTGGATATCTAACCAAAAACTAATCAAACGAATTTATAAGAGTTTGTTTGCTGATAAGCTCTTGCCGAGTTAATCTTGTTTTCGTCTCTCCTCAGGTGGGTGAGAGAATTCCTGAATGAAGAGAACAAAGGCCTGGACGTGCTGGTGGAGTATCTTTCTTTTGCACAGTATGCCGTCACGTAAGTCACTACCAGTTCTCTCTCTCTTTACCTCTTTAGTCTATATGCAGAGCTGACAACCAACACAATGCTACTATTCAGCACATCCACTGATGCATCACCACACAGTGCCAGTACCACCACTACCAGCACCACCACCAACACCACCGCCGCCGCCGCTGCTGCTGCTGCTGCTGCTGCTGCCTGGTTGTCAGAAACATTGAGTCACTCGGGGCCCGTCGCTGACACATTGGCACTGTGTATTATACCAATCATAGGCTTCTATTCATGGACTGACAATGTGATTATTAGTCAGTCACACAGTCCTGTACAGGGCCAAGGAGCCACGCAGTTAAATTTTTAAACAACCCCCCCCACAAACACACACACACACACACACACACACCCCACCCCCTTTCACCATATGTTATTATGGTCTGTCCACATTATGAATGGTTAGTCGTAACTGTGTTTACCCATTACCACTGCAGCAGTACCAGCATAGAAGTCATGGAAACCACCAGTCTAAAAACTGAAATAGATCATAACAGGTATGCTGTGACTGGCAGCTCTTTTCAAAGTTTCCGCCAAGTACAACAAAACAAGCCCTCTTGCTTACGTACCATGTCTAAACTGAAAGCTGTAATTTTATGTTATAAAATGTACATATTGTATGACATATTGACTTAGCTCATAACATCTATCCAGACGTGTATTTCTATGTTAATATTTTATGGTGTTAGCTGTCATAGATGGACATCAGCAGCTAACGCTATGCTATGCTTTGTGGCTTGCTAACTGATAACGCTTGGTTGGTTTATTGGGTGGATATAGGATGTCACTGCTGCCAACAAGCTAGGCTAGTTTAGCGAGGTTAGCTTGGCCATTGGTTGATGGTAAAAGTGCCTTGATGACTTGCAAGGAGAGGCCTTTTGCTAGCACAAGTAGCATGAGACTGATGTTAGCCCATCAGTGTTAGCTTGCTTTGGAGGTTGTGTTTTTACTGTTGCTGTCATGTTTAAAATAAAGTAAATTTCCAGTTTATTTTCACCTGTATGTTCAGACATATACATTTAGCAACCACGGGAATCCTTGCAAAAATGGTTTCTCTATGTTTTGTGTTCAACAAAACACATGATGTTTTATTTTATGCCTTGTTTCCACGGTGCAACAGGTTTGACGGAGACTCTGTGGAGAATAACCCGGAGGCTGCGATTGATAAGTCTAAGCCCTGGAGCCGTTCTATAGAAGACCTGCATGGAGGAAGCACCCTGCCGTCCCCCATCACTGGGAATGGTATCACACGTGCTGGCCGACATTCCACGTTACGGTATGATGCACACACTTACGACCACTGATGGTTAAAAAGATTCACCCTTAACTAATTGTGTTCGTTTGATTTTAATATTTTTACAGTGAACTTGTTTTTTTGAGTTTACCTAGTGTTCGGCTGGACCAATGTGATTGTACTGTGATTATTTTGAGAAGTCACACATTTCATATGATGCCTCAGCAGCCCCTTTGTGGAGTCATGAGGTCTGTAAGACTGGCTTAAGACACATTTCTGCAGCAGCATGCAAATACCATTAGTCTAGATTTTTCAAATTGCTCGTTTTGCACATGATTATGACACATGATGGACAGTTATTTTCCCTGTGACAGATGATGGCAGCAAATGGAAAGATCTCCTTTTATGGAATGAATCTTTTCTTGTGTTTTTGTTTCTATTATCACCAAACAGACCATTTGAACTCCAAATCCTGTTCACACAATATTTCACAGCATTTAATTCATAAGCCCATGCTAATATATACTCTAATATATGCTCTGGAGCACAAATCCCATTCAGTTGTGCATTACTTGTCTAATCCTCCCTGTCATTCCATTGATGTTTCGGCTCTTACTTCTGTGACCTTTAATCCGTTTGTTCGAAGAGGTTAACTTGAAGACATTGTACACAAAGAAAACTATTGATTCAACAAGGCACATGTCTTATTAATATGAGGTTGTTGAATTATAACAGTCAGCCATTTTTATTCATTGTTTGAGTTGTTTTTTGTTGCCTGCTGTCTCAAAAATAAGACATTTTACAAGTAATTTTTTTTTTTTTTCGTTTTCACTTTCTAACTGCATTAACTGCTACTTCACATCACTTGTAAGCGTGTGCTGCCTCCAGATGTTACCCTTGTGTCATCACTCGAGCATATGCAGTATGTGTAACAGGTCAGACTGTCTTCATTGAGGCTGACTGTCTCTTCTGTTCTGTCCTGGTGTTCGTCCATAGTCATCTACTCTCCTGTCTGCCAATCTTCGACAGCAGGCAGGTCTCAGCTTTGCTCTGCTGGCTCACAGTGAGCTTTCTGCAGCCTCAACCCCCCCCAATGCACATACATACACAATCCCTGCCCCTGCCTCATTGTACTTTATACCTCCCTGCTAGCGCTGCCCAGTTTATTTGTCCCGCTGTCTGTGTCGGGGATGTGAATTATTTGTACTGTCAGCCTCCCCTCCCTCGCTTGAGACTGAATTCTCCTTTCCTTGGAGCAAATGGATTTTTCTGCATTCATTGTTCTTGCCTCTGTGCCTGTGTGCTGCTTGTGTGGCTCCCTAAATGCCATTCTGTGCAGAGGCTAGCCCAGTTTCTGCAAAAGCCCTGTAAAAAGCTAAACACTAGGCCACAACCAGTACAGATAGATTAGGAATCCTCTAAAAATCTTCTGTATTTTGGATGCATTAGCTGTTTTCCTGCTTAATAAGAGATGTCACATTAATTATGAAGCATTTCGTCTGCTCTAGTATCAGTGGTTTAATAATTCTTAAATTTACAATTGTCCACTATACAGAATCTTTATCACTCTCTAGATTAGCTTTTTAATTAGGATAACGTGAACTGCTAACAGCTGGATGTCAAATTAAGACTTGTATGTTTCTTCTTCAAACTGCCATCTTGAAGAACACCAAGCACACTGACCTGTCCAAAGTGCTCTCAAATAAGACGGTATGCCTGTAGACTTACGTGGAGTTAGCTAGAAATCCATAGCTGTGTTTGTCTGTATTGTAGCTGTAGTCTTAGTTTTTGATGTTGTGTGGTGTTATTTACAACATGTTCTGTCTCTTATGGTCTCGCTGTTTTTGAGGAAACGGACAGGCAATTTTTGGACAATATTCATGTGTTGAAATCAGAACATCAACTCCTGGATGTCTCAGAACTTTTTTCTTCTTAATAAGTAACCTCGTTTGACTCCAACTTTGTGAACATTCTCACCATGGACAGATATTCAATTCAGTATTACAGTATGATAATTTGTGTCTTTTTTACCCGGAGAAAGTCGTCCTCGCTGTCATATCTAACCACTTTGCTCCGTAACTGCAATTGAATATGTTGGTATCACTCTCCTTCACCGTGTCTAACTAGTTCAGAATTGTGTGTCTACACTTTAATGAGGATCAAGAAGAGATCATATTACTGTTATTCTCACCTCCCTCCACAGCTTCAGAGATTAGTGTGTCTACAGAGCAGTCCTCCTTACAGGAGATCCAACTGTAAATGTTATTCAATGAGGATTTTTCATTGACAACCTGAAAATATTGAATTACCTCCCTACTTCCACTGATCTCATTAATCATCGTCGCACTATTTTGGCTTTCAAGGTTCAACTTTAAATTTTGAACCCTGAATAATTGATTGAAACCAAACTAAATTGCCACATAATGAATTTGTTGTCCTTTAGTCCTGTTTCCTGAACTTTTTTTTTTTGTTTATTTTCCAGTTCTATCTTTTATACTTTTCTCACTGCGTTGTTTTTAATGTGTCTATATAAAGTTTAGTTGTGTAATTTCAGACAAGTCAGAGCAGGTTAAGGTATTACACGTCGCTGGTGTTGTGTAATCATTTATCATTAGTTTGGTTTGTGATTAAGACACATTTCTAAGTAATTTCTTCCAAAATGTGCCACGCCTCGATTTGGATGTTGATTAATCAGGAGAGGAAAAGCCTGTGACAGAAATCCTTTCAGATTATTTTCTCCGCTGCGTGAAGCGGGCGCTCCAGTTCTGTCAGAAAGAGTCTCGCAAATCGACTGCAGTTCTGTCAGGGAACTTGTTTTGCTGGTCGACACCACAACCTGCCGAGCACATGTAGAATACGCATAAATGCAATCTCATAAAATAAATATTAGATTTACACTGGTTTGAGCACTAAATCATTTTTCAGGACATGAAGTAACTATTTAATGTGAACTTTTTTGATACTTAACCATCTTTGTCCTAAAACTGCTGCCTCTTCCTTGCTCTTGCCTTTTTGAGACACACACACACACACACACACACACACACACACACACACACACACACACACACACACACACACACACTGACTCAGAGAAGTCACGCCTTCAGGCATGGGAGCTGACACGAATCAGCGTGTCTATCAGTAGCCTGAAGACACATTTTTCCCCAGAACTCGGGCTGGTAATTGAACCTCGTGACAACAGTCTGAAAATAAACTGTTTTGCTCTGACTGGCTCCACATATTATTCAGTAATACTGCTGCTCCAGCATTTCTCTTATTGTGAGAGCTGCACCAGGAGGAAAGGCCTTGTTTTGTTCACATAAAGCTGCACAATCACTGTGCTGCATGCAAATGACTGGCTTCTATTGTGTTAGCTGTAAGAGATATCTTTGTGAAGGGCGTTAAATTAAAACAATTGAAAAGAGGGCATCCTGTGGCCCCTGGCAAGGCTGTAGATTATATGGCCTTTGTGTGTGTTGATGTAAGGTGGTGTGGCGGTTTAATAGCCTCCCTATGTGAGGGAGATGGTCTGTGACGATGCCATTCACTAATGGCATCTGTTTTCTTGTTTGTGTTTAGATGCTTGTAGACCTGACACTTCCTTTAGTAAAACACTCTCTCTTTCCACTTCTCACTCAATTGTTTTTGTGTTTTGTGTAATGTTTCAGTTGTAACACGCTGCCCAGCCGGCGAACACTGAAAAACTCCAGACTGGTCTGTAAGAAAGACGACGTCCACGTCTGCATCATGTGCCTGCGTGCTATCATGAACTACCAGGTCAGTGCCCTGCGGTCCCTATGGGACGTCCACACAGACTCCATGTCCCTCTGGACTGAAGCACACTCTTCTAACTGAAGCCAAGTTCAATTTGTTTGACTGCTAGTTCTTCATATTTCATTTATTATGTGGGGAATGCACCTCTTGTTCATTTAGTGGCTCTTTTTCTCTGTTAATTAGCTTATGAGTCTCCATCTTTCTCCCTCTCATTTGTTTTTCATCTTCCAGTATGGCTTCAACATGGTCATGTCACACCCACATGCTGTGAATGAAATTGCACTAAGTCTCAACAATAAAAACCCCAGGTAAGTTCAAACCAAAATAAGAAATAACTGTAATGAGAAAAACTCTTAAGGTCAACATTTAAAGGAATAAAACGCACGTTTCTCTTTGCTGATAAAAAAGAGTCAGGTGGTGAGAGATTCAGTAAGAGATGCAAGCTTTACAAATCCAAATATTTTACCAACATGGATTCAAATTGGAACATTCAGAGTCCGACATGAGTGTCAGTGCACCTGCACAGTCTGATTCAGAGTGAGTGTCTTTGTCACTCAGGGGCATATTCATCCTGACAGACGGGTCAGGCCACTCCAGCTGCTTCGTGTGTGTGTGTGTGTGTGTGTGTGTGTGTGTGTGTGTGTGTGTGTCTGTGTGTGTGTGTCTGTGTCTGTGTCTGTGTCTGTGTCTGTGTGTGTGAGATAGTGGGTCAGTGTCTGTCCACTTCATGGCTCATGGCCTAAGGATTTAGGAGGTGGCCTAAGGAAACTGGAGGTGAAACCACTTTGCATCACCTGTCACATATTGTCTCATCCAGACAGAGAATTCCTGCATGAAGGAACCAGAGACGGACACACACACACACACACACGGATTAGGCCTGAAGTATTAGTATTTCATACCCACCTTTTAATCCAGTGGATTAGATGAAAATGAAAACTTTTTTCAGACCTCATAACATGCCAGTCTGTCGGCATAATTAAATTTTATCATGGTCTTTGTCAATATTTGTAAAGTGAAAAAAGATATTAAAAGGGCATTGATTGTGATAAACGTTGTAATTTCCATGTAGATAAATTTTACACCAATGTTTCAGTCTTGGTAGGAAATCCCACTGTTTTTCTCTTTGTTTGTTCCATGGTTAAGTACAGGTTTGCTGCTGCGCTGGCACTTGTCATTTACTAACCATTCCTGCCTTTATTCCCTCGCTCTTTTACAGAACTAAAGCTCTCGTCTTGGAGCTCCTGGCGGCAGTTTGTCTCGTGAGAGGAGGCCACGAAATTATTCTCTCTGCGTTCGACAACTTTAAGGAGGTAGGAGCTGCACGGGGAGGGGAAGTGGGGTCTGAGGAGACGAGTATGCCATTACATTTCGACTGTGCATTGTCAAACAGTGACTCAGCCAGGAGAGGAATGCTCCTCCGGCAGATGCAAGACCAGCAGATTCCTCACTGCTGCAGAGCAATAGCATCCAGGACTGAGCTCTTTGTCAACAAATTACAGATGCCGGTTTAGCCTCATAACACAGGAGGACCTCCAGAGAAAACAGTTACGTGTGTGTGTTAACTGGATTTGGCGGACACATCAAAGCTCAGAATAGCAGACAGACGAATGCAACAGACAGCCCTGCCTGACCCTTGCCTGTCTGGATGAGGTATTCTGGCTGCCGGTGAAAAGAGTGGGAGGTTTATGATGGAGTTGGCGCTAACAGCAGCCCCACTTTGTAGCATACGGCCTGCAAACATGGGCCGACTGCAGTTAATGCAATATTTACACCCTTGAATGAAATATTGAGTGTTGCTCTCAGCGGCATTGGCATTAGTGGGAGAATAAGTCTGAGAACGTAGCTCGTCTAATGAGATGAATGTTGAGTAATGGTCGTGATAGTGTAGGCTGCTGGAACAATGTGAGGACGCAAAGTGACACAATGTAATGTTATTAGATCTAGTTTGCCAAGTGACTTTGATATCCCAGTCAGAAATTGGATGAAGGGGCGGCAGGCTGAGGCTCTGGGCGTTATTCAGAGGTTTTTTTTTTTTTGGGATGCATACTCCTCCACTTTCTTCCTCCCTTCTCAATTCTTTATCATGCTCCATCTCCCTCATTGCCCTCCACATGAACTGTCTGAGCTGGAGAGCATCTCCCTCTCTCTTACGCTTCCTTCTCTCTCTCTCTCTCTCTCTCTCTCTCTCTCTCTCTCTCTCTTCATTCCTCTGTCTCTGTTGTTTTCTGTCTTCCAAGTTCTAGTTCAAATAGGGTTTTACTGGCAGGAAAAGTGGTACCACAAGTAATATTGGACACAGAAGCACTGCGTGAAATGAGAGAATGATTCAGCAGTAGTTCATAAATAACTGGATCATAGTAATTATCACTTGTATCACTTAATTATCAACTATGTAACGTATTTAGCAGTTAACATTACTGACTGTTTATTTTCACACCGGTGATAACGTGAGGTTTTCTGACTGGGTAACCGAGGATTAAAGGGTGGCAAGGATACAGTGCTGCTCTGTACTTTGTCAGCACTCTCTATACCACCAAAACACACCCTTGTCTTTCTTCCTGCAGAGAGAAAAAGCTCATGCTTGTTTTGATTCTAGTTGTGCTAGGGAGGGAGCAATTATATTTTTTGTGTTAATTGTGTACAGGTGGCACAGAAATTTAAGCTTAAATCACTTGTCAATTATGACTTCATCAATGTAAATTATCAGAGGTTGTTGGTGTGGGTGCCATTCATGGGAATCAGTGATTGATTGATTGTATCAATCACTGTTTCTTTCTCTCTCCACCTTGATTACTTCAAATTCAGTTTGATGTGGTTTGTTTTGCAGGTTTGTATGGAGACACAGCGGTTTGAGAAGCTAATGGAGTATTTCAAGAATGAGGACAACAACATTGACTTTATGGTATGTACACACACACACACACACACACACACACACACACACACACCTAATGACTATTGATTGTGTGATTGTGCTGCACTCCCTTGAAAATCATACATCACAAGGCAAAGATGGCTCGTGAGCCTTTTAGAGCTGAAGAAGAGCAAAGGTGTTTGCTGGTAATTTTTCACCACTGTCAAGTGTTCAGAGCAGCTGCAACACGCAGGTTAGTGCACAGGGAGCTACAAAGGTTCAGCTGTGATGAAATAAAAGCAATGATCAGAGTTACCGAGTGGTTAGAACTGTCACCTCAAAGTGAAAAGGTTCTGGGTCCGAACTATGCCTTACTATACTATAACTTTTCATGCCTTACTATAATATGACGTTTTTATACCTTAATGTATTATGACACTTCTATGCCATACTATACTATAACTTTTTTATGACTTACTATACTATGACATTTTTATGTCTTACTAGACTATGATATTTTTTGCCTTTCTATTTTATGACTTTATGCACTACTATAATATGCTAAAGGAGTTTTTTTTTTTTATCAAAACGCAACTGGACTTTGATTATTTGTCTGGGAAGACGTTTCACCTCTCATCCAAGAGGCTTCATCAGTACATCAGTACTACTATAATATGACGTTTTTATGCCTATTTTAAATGTTTGTAACACTGCTGCGCGTGTCCTCAAACAACAAACAAACACATTGTGCTTCCAGTTTTATGATACACACTCACAGGGCTGTTGTTGTCTGTGAGAGGACTCTAATTTTTCTCATCATGGCACAAACTACAGATGTAGTGCTTTACATCAAACTGGAGTGGCCCTTAAGTGAAGAATCCACGTCAAGTCTATCTGTCTAGTGTCCTAATTGATGTGTGGCATACACCGTGTGTGTGTGTGTGAGAGAGAGAGAGAGAGCTTAAACCAACAGATGCTGTGTTCAAATAGATCTTCAATAGGACTTTGAATCGGACCTCTGTCACAAGTCGTCTGACAGCAGCACTAAATCAAACAGACTTTGTCAAAGCCGACATGTCGCATGAGACAACTGAGCTTCTTACTGGGAGTTCATTAAGCCTTTGTCAGTGTGAGGAGAAGTTTGTGTGTGTGTGTGTGTGTGTGCGTGTGTGTGTGTGTGTGTGTGTGTGTGTGTGTGTGTGTGTGTGTACATTAAACACTGAGAGATTCCCCCTTGATCTGTTTATGCAGCCAATGCAGTTGAACTGGCTGATTTTGTTCATTTGTTTTCTTAGATCCTTTTAATCTGCCAGATAAGCTACTCTGCCAGCTACGTAAGCACAGTCATGCAGATTCATACACTGTTTCAGGGGAAGAGATATTAAAAAGGCAACAGATGTGATAATGAGCATAAAACCGTTTGACAGAAGTGCCAGGCTGTTGTAGAAAAACCTCAAACCTGTCGTTAAGTAGTTTATTAACGCGTTTTACTTTGCATTGTCAGCAGTTTGTTGGAATCTTAGGGTCATAAAACATTTTTATATTTATTTTTTGATTTATAACTGATGATGCGTACAAGAGGTGTTTCAAAAAATGTCCAGGAAGCGTACGGTAGATACTGTGTAACCTCATCCACTAACTATATTTTTTTCTGTTTCTATTCAGGTGGCCTGTATGCAGTTCATCAACATTGTGGTGCACTCGGTGGAGGACATGAACTTCCGAGTTCATCTACAGTACGACTTCACCAAGCTGTGTCTGGACGACTACTTAGACGTGAGTTGAGACAGAGTACTGCGGGGAAAAGTGGATAGACAGACAGAACAGAGGCGCTCTTAATGTTCAGCTCAGTCCAGAGTATACAGTTGGTTGTCATTACAACAGCCCCGAGACAGCAGCCACAGAAAAGCAGTCAATAATGGCTTTTCCATTACTTCAGGAAAAAAATCAGTTCTGTAAATCTTCATCTCCTGCCTCGCTGCAGAGGGTAAGATCGATGCTGGCCTCGGAGTCTGAGATGTCGGCCTCATGCAGTGGACTGAAAAAATGAATATCTTCCCCACCGCCTAACTGCCTCGCTCTGATTGTCACACTATCTCTTCTTTTTTTGTGTATTTTTTTCAGAAATTAAAGCACACAGAGAGCGATAAGCTGCAGGTTCAAATCCAGGCATACTTGGATAACGTCTTTGATGTGGGAGCCCTCCTGGAGGATGCCGAGACCAAAAACGCTGCCCTGGAGCGGGTGGAGGAGCTGGAGGAGAACATGTCACATGTGAGAGCCCTCGACTATTGATTCCACTCTGTGAAAATCCATAAAACTGACTCCTTAGTCTCATTTGTCTTCTCTCACAAAAGGAGTCCAGCATGTCAGGATGTTGATGGCACAGTGAATTGACAGGGTGCACGGCAGTCTGTGTGAAGCTCCTGTCACACTCCCTTGTTATCACGCCTTGCCCCCTCAGCATGGGATTTACTATGATCTAATGCTTTCACTTAACTGTCAGCCACAAGGCAAGACTTACAAGACATAGTATATATGGACACACTTTTTGTAACGTTCAAAACTTTGTCCTCATAGTTTGTTTTAATCCAGAAAAATCTATAAATTAAATGCTTTATATCCTGCCCCGCTGGATCACTTTGACATATTGAGTTGGATGTTGTCATCACAATGAGTTCACGTCACTGTGTGACCTCGTCCTCTTGGCCATTGTTCTTATAGATGACAGAGAAGCTGCAGGACATGGAGAACGAGGCCATGTCCAAGATCGTGGAGCTGGAGAAGCAGCTGATGCAAAGGAACAAGGAGCTTGACTCCATCAGGGTCAGACTCCACATTTATATTCATTAATTCAGTTTTTCATTTCAAGTACTCACTAAATACAAGAACCAAGTCTCCTTATAATAAACAATTTGATGATGATTAAATGAAAAAATGTGATTTAAAAAATTCCTGCGTATCCACATGTTTCTGATTTCTCAGTTCCTTGTTTAACATTAGTACACTGATTGTTTTATCTTCTGCTTCCTCTAATATCTCGACAATACTACTTTCTTTCTTGCTGTCTCTGCCCCACACAGGAAGTCTACAAAGACACCAGCTCGCAGGTACACTCGCTGCGGCAGATGTTAAAGGAGAAGGATGAGGCCATCCAGCGACAAAGTAACCTGGAGAAGAAGATCCACGAGCTGGAGAAGCAGGGCACCATCAAGATCCACAAGAAGGGAGACGGTGACATCTCCATCCTGCCCTCACCGCCCCATGGCGTGGAGGGTTTGCCAGGCGCTGTGGTTGGAGGAAACAGCGGAGCTGTCAGTCCAAACCATGTAGGAGTTGTAGCAGGCACGCCTGCTCCACCTCCACCGCCTCCTCCACCCCCTCCACTGCCAGTGAATGGCACATGTAGGTTTAATTTTCACCCAGTTTATTAGCATGTAAACTGTTAACCATGAAAAGCAGATAGAAGAGAGAAGATAGCATTAATTTTTATCTGACAGGCAAAATGTGTTTATTCTCTCCTAAGAACTGAGCTGGATGGCAAAAAGTACTCAGCTAGATCTGTAATAGTTTCATATCAAGTAGTTAATTTAAACTATTTTAAACTGAAGCTTCAATGAAAATAGTGAAACTTTCCAAACACCAGCATCAGAGATGTTACAGACACAGACAGGGAGCTCAGGATATATCCTCTGTTTTTGTTTACCCTATTTTCTCTATCTCTTCTCCAGTGCCAAATGGACTATCATCGGCCATTCCCGCAGCAGCAGCCGCCCCCCCACCTCCTCCACCGCCTCCCCCTCCCCCTCCACCCCCCGGACCGGCCTCAGAAATCTCAGCGCCTCTGCCTCCTCCGCCTCCTCCTGTGGCACCACCACTGCCCGGCTGCGGGACGCCCACTGTCATCATGAACTCTGGGTTGGCAGGTAAGGTCACCGTGTGTCTGTAGGTGAATGAACAATACCTTTATGTAGTGAAAATATAAGATATAACGGGCATAGCAGCTTCTTTTTAAGTGATTGCAAAGGGCTGAAATATCAAAACAACAGACAACCAGTAATGCCAGTAGCTCCCACGTAGCTTTTGTTGTTGTTGTTTATATTTGTTATTATATAAGTCAGCCTCCTAAAGGCTGCCGAACTCGCTGTCAGGTATGTGCCTTCTCAGATGATGACAACTGATCAGTGACAAAGCCAGATTAGATCCTTCTGTAACCAGATCAGTCCGTACTGTATGTAGATGTGGGTGCATATTTCTACATACCTGTATGTAAGCATGTGCGTGCTGAACTACTAGAGGGACGTAACATCCTCCCTGAGAAGCTTGAAACCTTTGAATCAGAAAACACAGCGATGCCAACCCAGTAATGTCAGTTACACTGCACCACTCAGTAAACAGTAGAAACTGTATTTATTTTGAAAGCACAGATTCTTTACTGTGCCGTGTGTGTTTGAGATGTGTGTGTTGAAGCTTTCTCACTAATTTCTCTCACGATTTCTTAATGACTTATCTTTTACTTGATCCTTTTCTTTTTTCTCTGCCAACCAGAGGGACCCATCAAACTTTTCTGTAGGTTCTGCCTGTCATGTTTGGTGTTTTATCCCCCCCAGTGTTCCCTTTCTTTCCCACAAGTTTTGAAAATGGTATTTTCAGTCTTTGAATTCCAGTTGAAAACACAAGAACAACACAGCTTCACAGAACGGCCTTCTGTAAAACATTTAGATGATTTTAAACAACAACAAAAAAAATAAAAATACCAGATTTCAAACTCTATGCATGACTTTACCTTCACACCTTGCTGTAGTATTGTGATTGAGTGTGCGTGTGTGTGCGTGCGTTCATTTGAGTGTTTGTACAAGTGGAGATATCACCACATCTCAAAGCGTTGGTTGCATGCTGAGACACAGTGACCTGCTGTGACACGCTGATGACAGAAAGTGATAGCAGTAGCTGGAATGCTGTTTACCCTTCTGACAGAGTCCCGTCTCTGCTGACACCTCGTCTGTGTAGCAAAGCCGGGCACCATCTCAATGTTCAGCTTCAACGAATCAGGCCAGGTGGCTTCAAATACTTTTAATCCCTCTAATAGATATTTTGTCACTTGGCCAGGCAGGAAATCCTCACCATACGCACCATTTACTGTACCGGTATATCCTTCGGCTTTATTCTCCTGCACGAGGCTGAGAGGCTTCACTCTGCTTAGGAAAAACAAATAAATAAATTAAGTGTGATTGTATGTTTTTAGAGATCAGGCAGACCTAGAGCCTCCAAGGGAGTCATATCCGTGTGTGTCACAAATCCCAGATACCTGTCTACCCTTTCACCTGCACGTGTGTGAATGTAAATGTATGTTCTCTGATGGTAGATAAGGAGAAACACTGTGTTAACTCGACTGTGTCCTGTGTAGCTGTTAAGATCAAGAAACCCATCAAGACAAAGTTCCGTATGCCCGTCTTCAACTGGGTAGCCCTTAAACCAAACCAGATCAATGGCACCGTCTTCAATGAGATTGATGATGAGAGGATACTCGAGGTAAGAGTCTCAGTGGTTTAACCTTGTGCATTTCTGGCATCGTTCCCATGGAAACAGAACATGATCTAATTCTTTGTTGCCTTCTTTCAGGACCTGAACGTGGACGAGTTTGAGGAGATGTTTAAGACGAAAGCCCAGGGCCAGCCGATCGACCTCACCGTAAGCAAGCAGAAGGTCATCCAGAAGGGGCCGAACAAGGTGTCTCTGCTGGACTCCAACAGGGCAAAGAACCTGGCCATCACACTGAGGAAAGTGGGCAAGACACCTGAGGAGATCTGCAAGGCCATTCAGATGTAAGCCCCTTCAAAATAAAACAACAACCCCTGAATCCCCCTGGTGTTCTTATATGCTCTTTCTGCCTAAATGAGACGTTTGTTTTGAGTGTCCCGGCCTTTGATGAATGTTGCTGTACAACACACTAGTGATAAATTAAAAATTACATTTTGGATTAATGTTGTGACCTGGCATTTATAAGTGTCTATAAATAGTAAACATAAATATATATGATTATATCAGGACAGTAGCTTTTTCTCTTTTCACATCATCAGTCATTTTGTTGAACACCTTAACCATATGTTGTGGTATCATATGTCTTTTACTTAATGAGGTTCCATTGTGTAATTATACTCTGTGTGCCGCTATCCTCCTCTGTCTTACCCCTCACCCAGATTCGACCTACGGACTCTGCCGGTGGACTTTGTGGAGTGTCTGATGCGCTTCCAGCCCACAGAGAACGAGATTAAAATTCTGCGGCAGTTCGAAAAGGAGCGCAAGCCGCTAGAAAGCCTGACCGATGAGGACCGCTTCATGATGCAGTTCAGTAAGATCGAACGGCTCATGCAGAAGATGACCATCATGGCCTTCATCGGCAACTTCTGCGAGAGCATTCAGATGCTCACACCAGTGAGTTTTGGGGCAACCTGTTAAAGATGCTACATTGTCATTATTACTATTATTATTGTTATTATTAATATTATCATCATTATTATTATTATTATTATTATTATCATTATTATTATTATTATTATTATTATTATTATTATTATTATTATTATTATTATTATTATTATTACTGGTTCCTGATGTTTAAAACATAGAAAGCAACAATGCTCCACTGAATTGGACATCCTCTTTGTTTCCCCACAGCAACTACATGCAGTCATTGCAGCATCAGTGTCCATCAAGTCATCACAGAAGCTAAAGAAAATCCTAGAGGTAATTGAAGCAGTCGCGTCTGGACTGAACATAGTGTTGAATTTGTGTGTGCTTTCCTTTTTCACGTTCATGCTCATTGCTGTTCTGCAGATTATCTTGGCACTTGGAAACTACATGAACAGCAGCAAAAGAGGAGCGGTATACGGATTCAAGCTGCAGAGTTTAGACTTGGTAAGTTGAATTTGCTTCCTCCTAGCCTTTCAAATTGTCCACTTTTTCCTTGTGCGTGTTTTCTACACCTCTAATTTCTCTTCTGCTTCATTCACAGCTACTTGATACCAAGTCGACGGACCGTAAAATAACATTGTTACACTACATAGCCAATGTGGTGAAGGAGAAATACTCGCAGGTTTCTCTCTTCTACAATGAGCTGCACTACGTGGAGAAAGCTGCAGCAGGTGAGTCAGACAGTGCTAGTGTTAGTTCATACATGTGAGATCCAGCCCATCAGTGACACATAGACAGATCCTTGTGCATCTATTGTACTTGGGAGATCCAGTTAATTCTGTTTCTTTTAATTTTCTACCAGATTTTGATATCATTCACTATAAACATTTGACTGAGTATAGTCGAGTGTGGGGTTGCACGTGTAGTTATATGTATCCCTGTGTTCACAGTCTCACTGGAGAACGTCCTGCTGGATGTTAAGGAGCTGCAGAGAGGCATGGAGTTGACCAAACGAGAGTACAGCATGCACGGCCACAACACCATGCTCAAAGACTTCATCACGCACAATGAGAACAAACTGAAAAAGCTGCAGGACGATGCCAAGATTGCACAGGTACTGCCCTGTTTTTACTTTTTTCCCCTCTGTCTGTTAAATGGTCAACTGAATGTAAATCCTCTGTCTGTTTCTGAAAGGACGCCTTCGACGAGGCGGTGAAATTCTTCGGGGAGAACTCCAAAACCACGCCGCCATCAGTCTTCTTCCCTGTGTTTGTGCGGTTTGTTAAAGCTTACAGAGTAAGTTAGATAACAGTCTCTGACACGGTCACACAAAAGCGGTTGAAAACACACACAGACACACACAGACACACACACAGACACACAGACACACAGACACACACACAGACACACAGACACACAGACACACAGACACACAGACACACACACACACACACACACACACACACACACACACACACACACACACACACACACACACACACACAGTCACATCACACAACAGAGGGGCGAGGCGGCAGACACAACAACCACACACACACACCTGTCCAGCTGTTTAGCTCTAGGCCTTGTCACTGCAGCAGCTGGGGGAAGTCAGTGTGGAGACATAAAGATATTTTGAAATGCTCATGTGCATTGTGTGTGTGACATGGTCTGGAAGTGTTCATAGCTCAGTTGTGCCCACTGTCCATCTGTGCAGTCATGTGACTAAACATCAATATGGCTTTTGATGTTCTCATGTTTCATGTTATGTTCTATACCGGAAAAACTTAAACTTTCAAATAAGCACATCTTAAGAATTGTGTATGACACACTTATTCATTCTTATTTCATTCAGAGCAGCAGTCTGATCAACAGGTTTACGTGACCTGGGATTCAATCCAAGACTGTCTGGAAGAGTTGGACTGTTTTCAGCTGTTGTCCTTCCACGGCAGCTGTGTGTCAGCTCTGTTTAGTGCACCACTTTTTCTTCTTAACTGCTCCACACTGCTCACGATGCTGAAGTACAATCTGAAGTTTGCACAGAACATTTGAATATTTTAAAATTCACTGAATTCAGTCAAAACTGTAGAGGCTTCTGCTATAATGGCAACAACACAGTGTTCCCTATGTTCATATTTAAACTGTTTATGGCATGAATCTGTAATCTCTGCAGCAAGCAGAAGAGGACAACGAGCAAAGAAAGAGACAGGAGCAGATTATGATGGAGAAACTTCTAGAACAAGAGGCCATGATGGAGGAAAACCAGAAGGTGAGTCGCCCTTCATTCCCAAATCTCCACCTACCCCCCTTCGTCTTTTTCCTCCTTTCCCTCCCTCCCTCCCTATATCGCTTTCTAGGCCAGGAGGCTACAGTGGATCACGGCAACCAGAAGGTAAGCCGGCTCCACTTCCTCCTCTTCTACTTCATCCTCTCTTCCTCCAGACTTCTGATCACAGGATTAGTTGAGCACATACTGCCTGCTGGGTATAGTTGTATCTGGTTCTACAGTCTTGACGCCTGCTGAGCCGCATCACATCGACTCAGGATCAGCAGCTCTAATTCTTAAATGGTTCAATTAACTCACACATGCACAAACGCTAGAATGAAGAGGAGTGAGTGGAGCAAAAAAAAAGAAGAAAATGACAGATGGGAGAATCCTTGGTAGAATATACTTTAGTCATGAGTTAGAGTAAGACCTATTAACAGATGTTAACAGATGTTAAATGACGTGTGTGTGTTTTTGTGTGTGTCTGTCTGTCTGTCTTCCTCAGTCTCCATCCCATAAGAACAAGCGGCAGCAGCAAGAGCTGATCCAGGAGCTCAGGAGGAAACAGGTGAAAGACAGCCGCCACGTCTACGAAGGCAAAGATGGAGCAATTGAGGACATCATCACAGGTAACGTCACTTGGGCCTGGCTGCCGTCTGTGACCAAACACACACATACAGGGCGCTCTGCATGAAGGTCCTCTCCTGTGCTATACATTCAGTCTTTAACAAAGGGATTCTAAAGCAACTAACACGATGACTTTGGCTCTTTCAAAAATTCAGCTGTCAGATGTTTGAGAATCGAAGGTATTACCTAATGAGTACAAACATGTCACTGACAGTCCAGCTAATCCAGATCTGTATCTGCTCTGTCATTGCTTTGTAACACCATCTGTACGTAGACAGGGCCGGGTTGTGACTAGATCCTAGAACATTAATTTATGAGAAGTTTACTGACAGGCGATGAAAACCTGCCATGGGCAGTGGTGGAATGTAGTACATGTATTCAAGTGCTGTACTTTAACACAGTTTAGAAGTACTTTTACATTATATATTATGATATCCAATTCATGCCAATTTACTTATACTTTTACTCCCTTAGATATACCTGACCTCTATAATTAATATTACCCAACTGATACTGAATTTTTGAGGCTGATACTGATAATGATATTTGAGTTTAAAAATGACAAATCTGTCTTTCCTTTTTTGAATTGTAAGCAAGATACATACTAAGCTGGAAATTTTACCATTAAAAAAATCTACTTGTCAGTGCTCTATATAATGCTGTTAGTGACACGGTTTCTAAATGACATCAAAGCCAGTGTCAGCATTTCTGCACTTCAATTTCTTGTTACTTATCAGCCGATATATACACAGATACCGATATCTGCAAAAAGCTCATATTGGCTGATATACATCTACTTTGGAAAATATGATTTTAAATACAAGCCAATACAAAGTATTCTAGATGATAAGCTGTTTGGGTTGTTTTTAAAGTAGGTACAGTCAGCTCCAGCTACAACAGTAAATTGCTACTTACATAATATAAAATAATATAGCACTCACAGGAGTCTTTCATTCATAATTAGTGCTTTATGTAGCACTCTTTATATATTTTTTAATATCGTACCTTTTACTTGTAATGGAATTTCTTTTTTCAATGTGGTATTGCTACTTTCAGTCTTTCAGTGCTTCTTCCACCACTAGCCATGGGAATAGCTTTTGTTAAAACGGCCTGGCAATTGAAATTCAGATTGATCTAAATATTTGTAACAATAAAACTTTGTTAGATTCTTAGAAACAGAGTTAGATAACGTTTATTGCAAAATGAATAACCCTTCTTTGCTCACCAGCAGCCTGTTGGGCTTTTCAGTGGAGCATTAAACTGCTAGAATCCTCTCTCAAACACTCTTGAAGACACTTGTCACCCGGCCCCTCTTGATGCTGTTGTTGGATATTTGCTTAGTGCTAACCAGTGCTAAACCCCTGTAGGAATCTGCTTTTCTTATATTGTGTTTGTCTTGTCTTGTCCTGGCTGTTGTCCCTTGTTGTTCTCAATGCAGTGCTGAAGACAGTGCCCTTTACCGCCCGCACAGCCAAGCGCGGCTCTCGGTTCTTCTGCGAGCCCGCCCTCAATGAGGAGTACCATTACTAAGCTTATAGAACTCTCTCTCTTCTCAAAGGTTGCTGGAACAAAATGTTCTCTTCTTTATGTCTTTCTCTCCTCCCTCTTTTTGCATGCCTCTTCACACTCCTCCTCTTTTAACCATGACACTCCACTCTCACACTCCGGACCTGTGCATGTGCACTGTGCCGGAATCTCATGGTTTTTGGAGACACGAACACGTCTGAGTGCATGCATTTGTGTGTGTTCACGTATTCTATCCCTCCCTGAGCATGACAAGGTGTTGGGGGTAACGGTTTTCTTCACTTGCATGAAGTGTGACACTCTCATTCATCATCATTATTTTATCAGTCATGGCAAATCATAATGTCACAGAGAGAACTGTCTCCAAGGTCACTCTTACCTGTGCTGTCAGGAGATTTAAAGTGGTGGAGCGTACTTTGTCATGTAAAGGAGCAGAAATGTTCAGCTGGGTGCTGCTATCTAGTGGTGGAATACTGAAACTGTATATCAATTTATGAATGTAGTAGTTAAGAATTCATCTTTGATTAGATTCAAATTTAATGATCCAATTTGGTCAGTAGCACCCAACATTCTGCAGTGCCATCTTGTAATATACATTAGTATATAGACAAGCTTATCTTCATCTACATGGCAGGTATGACTAACGCCATGATGTGTAAGTGCCTGTGGCATTATAACTTGCTTTTTTCTGTGTGTTTCACTCAATGTTTTAATCAGAAATGAATGTTTGTGTGTTCATTATCACATATCATTACTGCTGTTGACACAGCTTCTTGCACGCTGATCGCTTCATCCCTGCCGCTTTTTCATGATGCACCCCTGCTCTCCCAGTTAGCCCACATGCTGTGGCTTGGTCCTGCCGTCTGCTGGCAGGTCACCTCTCTGTCATATGACTCTCTGCTGTCTGGCAGGCTCACTAACCCACCCATATAAATAATCTTTTGCATTACAGCAGTCTGTATTTACACTTGCAGTGTGCGTGTTACTAACATGCAACCACTGAGACCTGTTTGGTGGTAATTAACCAGTAGTCAGCTGACTGCATGCATGCTTTATTTGGTTTTTGGTGACGAGGCTGTTGAACATAATCCTGCTGTCTCCTGGAACCATATTTATTTCTTTTTCAGTTCACAATCGCTCTGTACTGGAAGTTTGAGACAGGCTTGTTGTCTTTCCTGCTGGTAGCCTCTCTGCAAAGCAGTCTGGGTTTAGTAACAGAAAAAAAAACCTAAATAAGCTTTGATCCTCTACTCCATCCACCCTCAATCCTCCTTCCTGCCAGTTGAACCAGTTAACATCCTCCAGCTCTTTCCCTTCTCATGCCCTTATCCCACTCTGGCCTTTCCCCCGTGCAGCCTGCTGCCACTCTGCTTTGCTCCTGCAGCGCTCTCTGTGCAAAGCCAGTGTGAAAATGTTGGGCTGACGCTCTGGTCAGTCTCCTCCTCCTTCATTTTTAACCTTCATTTTGTCTTCTCTTTATCTAGCCCTAAAGAAGAATAATATTACTAAATTTCCCAATGTCTACTCGAGGGTAAGGAACTCCTCCAGTAGCACCTCTGTAGTGGTGGATGTGTCCCAAACCTGGCAAGCATCTCTTTATTACCTCCCTTCCTGTTTTACTGTCTTCTTATTTAGGGTTCACTCAGCATTCACCTACCTGTCCCTTTGTTTCTCCTCATTATATCTGCTTAATAACAGTAGATTTGAATGTCTAATGCAAAAAAATAGTTACTCTTTGCATTAGTTTCTTGACCTTTTATTAATCATCACAGATTTTCTAGATTTCTGGCAGAGGCTTACAAGTCAAAACCCCATGGCTTGTCTCAGTCATAATACCCAGAGACAGCTGGACCTGAGGGGCTTTTTTTTTTTCCCTGTGTAGACCTCACGCTGCTTTCAAAGACAGGCTACCAGCACTATGAGCATGTGGGCTCATCAAATCACCCTGACAAGATGACTGACAGTTCTTTTATCCACTCCACCCCACAAACCCATCCCCATCCCCATCCAATCCCCTCTTCCCCATCCTCCCCTCTCAGATTTGAGGAATCAGCCTTACAGGCGAGCAGACGCTGTGCGGAGGAGTGTCAGGAGGCGCTTTGATGATCAGAACTTGCGGCCGGTGAACAACGGCGAAGTGGTCATGTGACGAAGGAACGGTGTATGTGCTGGAAGGGGGGAGGGGAGGGAGGGGAGTGAGGATGTGAAACGACAAGAGAAGGAGAGAGAGTAGGTTGGATGCAGAGCGAAGAGGGATAAGTGAAAGATGACAAGTGTTGTAGCACCCATAGAGATGAGTATGTATATATATTACATAAGAATACATGTTATTCCATGTCTGTGGTATCGTAGCAGCTTTTCACTATGAAGGACTGGGACATGTACAGGACTGAATTTAAAGAAAAGTGTCTGAAAGGTTGGTTGAGAAACCTTAGACAAGCCAAGTGCCTGAACTTATTTTTGTGGTGTAATGTCACGTCGTCCTCCGTTTGTCTGATAACTGTTTTTAATATCCCCACTTCAAGCAATACGATTTGACCTGGCTTTAATTTGAGGACGTGTAAAACTGGACTTACGGTGGCTTTAAGAGCCACATGAACAGATGCTTCCTTGGAAACATAATGTAGAATGTATGGGACGTGTTCCCTTTAGCTGTTACAAATATTACATCTTTTAGCGATGAGTTTGACACCCGGTAATATCTCGGTACATTTCGGTGCTCTCTTCCATTCCTCTTACTATACAAACATGCATCTCATCTTTTACTACAAGGGCTGATGATCAGGCAGGAAGAAAGTGGAAATAGAATAATTAAAAATCTATATTTGTACTAAAGTTAGTATAAGGTAGATGGAAAAATGAATGAAAAAGACAGTAATTCTTTTCAAACAAAACCAGGCTAATGTGAACTGTATATATCAGACCGCTACACTGACTTCTCTTCACCACAGTTAGTGAATCAAGTCTGACTCTAACTCTTAATCCATAAAAGAGGCTGTCTGCTTACTTAAAACTCTGCCGTACATTTCTGTAGCAGCACAGCAATTTGACTGGTTTCTGGGAACAAATTAAGACGCAACATAAAAAAAGTTTTCTACCAAGCATAGAAACTGCACAAAAGATACTGAATCCTACTGGATGATTTCATTGTCAAAACTGGATATAACTTAGCATTTTATCTGTGTAAACTTTTTTTTTTTTACAGGTTAATCATATTCCTGGCTACTGTGTCTACTCACTTTATTGTAATTTTAATGTATAGTATTTAACCACTGAGAAGATTCCTTTAAGCTCATGTTTCCATCTAATGTGTGTCCACAGTCATTAGAACACAGCGAAACAAAAGTACACAACACAAAAAGTTTCCTAAATGTACAGATATTTTGCTACAAACCTTTTTTTTTTTTTTTTTTACTTATTCACATTACCAGATGGTTAACATTGTACATATTGTTTAAACAAAGGTTTGCGTTGCCTTGTGCTATACAACTTGAATGTTATTTTAACTTATAGTTTTTGTTTCCATGTTTGTATATTTAATTAAACCAAATGCAGCCAGGAATCTACAGTAGTGTGTTAAATCACGTCTCATGTTGTGCAGGAGGATCACTGAGTTTGCTTGCGGTGTGCGTCACAGGTGCATCAAAGCCAGCTACAAAAACATGCAACATATTGTGATTTGCAAGTGTTCAAACATTTGAACTTTATGGCTTCATTGTAACTATTACACTAGTCTGTATTTGTTGACCTGTGATGCGCTGGTTTTGTGGCTCAGTGATGCAGCCTGCTGACTTGACTATAATCATCTCCACTGAAGCATGTGCTGCCGTACATCTGCTTTTCTCTCAACTTCACCCTCTGTAATAGTGTCATATCTCTAACTGGATAATACTGGCATGTTTTTTTTTTTTTTTACTTTCACCAGATATGTACTTTAGGCAGTTTGTGCTTGTTACAAAATAACATGTTTTTTTTTTGTTGTTTTTTTTTTTTTTTAAATTAGGTGATATGAGATTTTCAACAAATATGATGAAATAAACTATTTACATTGATTATAGAATTGTTTGTCTTGAAACTGGTGATGGTTGAGAATTGACAGAACTCTCAATATTATTACTGACGGCTATATTTTCACATCTGGTAGAGCATGATCTGATGGCGAACTGGCTCCATTTTTAGGCCACATTAGGGTAATAATAATGCTATTTCTGAAGGGTTTAGTTAGTGGGTAAGCATGTCTCATAAATATAAGAAATTACATGAAAAAATAAATAAGAGAACCTTTGACTTTGACTGTAATGAACACCATAAGTATCCAATTGCAGGAGTAATCCATTGAAAAAGTTTTATTACATTGAACTACAGTATTTCGATTTTAACATAATGCTCCAATTGAAACCTTTTTGAATCATTCATTGAGAACACAGCTGCAGCTGGATCAAATCAAATATTTGATATATTTGATTGGATCAAATATTGCCTGTTATTTCTGAACAAGCCTGTTTTCTTGCTACATTTCCATGTGAGAGACAGTCAGTCGGACATTAAGATATGCTTTTAATTGAATATAAAAATGATCAGCAATGGAAAACATGTACAACTACAGTCAACTAAAAAAAATGTTAAAGCTAACAAAAGCAACAAAAGGACAACCTGATGTTTAACGATTGATCAGCTGTTGCCGATATCAAATTATTTACCAAGTGAGTGTGTAAGTTCAGTGTAGCCTATTCCCATTAAATACCAGTGGAAGATGTTATCTCACACAGTCAGTCCAGAATGGTGTGACCCGTGCAGTCAGATGAGCTTGAAGGGGAATGCATGTTTGTAGAAGTGTACAAATACCACAAAAGAGCAGCAGAATTGTGATCATCAAGGTGCATCCAGCTGTTCCAGTAAAGTTCTTCTCCTTTTCTCCAGCTCTCCTTCACTCAGCTCACTGCCTGATGTATCCCAGCCACCCTGATTACAACACAGGAAAACACAAAGACTTTGTGATGTAATACACTGTGAGATATGCAAATTAACTGGACAAATATAACATTTATTTAGAGGTTATCTCCTGGAACAAGAAAAGAGTGTATGATAAGACAAGACAAACTTGACTTAAATTTAGCAACTTTTGTCTAGTACTCATAAATTTTCCACGCACAAAAAAGGCCAATGCAGCACTAATTAAAACTCATTTTTTCTAAAACATACTTTAAAACACTGGTTTGCTGAAATGAAACTTTATCTATTTACAAAGAAAACTAACCTCCTCTTTGGCCGCTTTCCTTTTAGGAGACTTCTGTTTAGAGTCGGAGCGAGATTTCCCCCGAGACTTGTCGTTCTCTTTATCTTTGTCAAGGTCTTTTTCACGCTTCCCATCACGCTCTCTTCCTTTCTTCTCATTGTCAGAATCTGGTGATGCCTGTTTGTCACAATCACAGTCAGTGTGCATACAAACACAACATATACATTCAGATTATTTATACACAATTAATAGATTTTGGTGGTGTTCCTGTATACTTACAGACTTGTGGCGTCTCTTCTTGCCCTTCTTCTTGTGCTTCTTGGATTTCTTATAGCTTCTCTCTGGTTTCAGGAGGAAAATGTCAGTAAATGTCAATTGCACTGCACTTCTTCAATATGATGATAAATGATGAGAAGCTGTGAAACCCACTCACCAGATTCTCCACTGGAGGAGCGTTCCGAGGGGGATTTGGACTGTGACCTCTTTTTCTTCTTATGATATTCCTCATCCTCAGACTCTGAGCCCTGTCAAAAACATTAAAGTCAAGTAATTTAGACATCAACAAGGCGTGATGGGGGGGCAGATTATTGATTGCTAAATTGTTTGCCCACAGCTCATTGTCTCATCTAAGCACAGTGGTGAGGACTACTGACTGATCGAGAGCGGGAACGTTTCCTGTGGTGCTTCTTGGACTTCTTTGAGTGCTTCTTTGCCTTTGAATGGTGATGTTGACATTCATGCTGTTAAAATAATAAATACCATGTTTAACACCACCATCATCCTCATGAATGATAAATTCAGCCCATTCCCACTGTAATGACAGCCTTACCTCTAAGACATGCATGAAGTCTTTGAAAATCCTCTTCCTCTCCGACTCCAGAGTCACGTCTTCAAAGGCAGATTCTTTTAAGAATCTCTCTCTTACCTGAAATATTAAATTGTGAGTCATCACAAAACATCAAGTAAAATGATATGACACTGACAATACAATAAAAACTGAAGACACCTACTGTTTTACAAGTAATTTAGAAATCATTAGGACTAAATAGTGGAGAGGGGGATATAACTAGAAAAGAGGCGGTGCTGAAACTATAACAATATTGATCACATTAAAAAAAAAAAAAAAACTTACTCCCTCCCATGTAGCCTCTGGCTCCAGCGGTGGTGTGGCCTGTTTCAGCATGTTCTTGAAGGCTGCTTCTTTCCTTTTCATCTTCCTGGCCTCCTCCTTCTCTCGCTCCCTCTCTCTGGCTTCAGCCTTCTCAAGTAACTACGCAGAGAGAGGTTGCAAGGTCGGTTAAATTAATGATCACAAACGTTGAAAACAAGAAAATTATGCCGTCACATAAAGGTGAGTTTGAAATTGTTTTCTACAATGTAATATGTTCAACTTTGCTCACAAGTCAAGTGTAGTGACTTGTGAGCAAGTAAGTAAAGCTCAAATTACACTTTCAGCTCAGTAACTGGCATCTTATCCTGTTACCATACTTTGTTTCACAGCATCAGTGCACATCTTTAGACACTACACTTCACCTCTACAATCGAATGTCATCTAAAACAGCTGTTCTGCCTTTAATTAATCTACCTATATGGTGCCCATTACGTTCAGGTCCTTTTTTGTTTGGTTTGGAAATTATGTTTTCACACTGACGCCATAGTGGTGCTGATGTACTAGACGACATTATATTCACAGGTGTTTCCTGCCCCCCTTATGTATGAAATGGAGACGACAAAAAATTTGAAACACCTCAGCTGTGAATTTTTATAACTTTGACAGGTGTCCTTTAAAGTGGCCACAGAGTATATGAAGGATATGTGAAAAGCTAGGGGGGAAAAAAATGTATGTAGGCCAGAGAACTTACACTGTTGAAGGCCAGCTTTATGTTTCCTGCATCCAGTGTGGTGGCTCTCTTGTCTGAGCTGATGACTGATCCAAAGTCATCAAAGCTGGTGTTAACTTCAACCAGGAAGCCTTTGTCCTGGTGACGGAGAGAAGGGAGTGAAATAAAATAACTTGTAAAAATATAACTATATCAAAACAAACTTCTCAGATGAGACATTGATATGCGCAGATGTACAGTGTACACTTTGCTATAATCTCACTTTAAGAATATCTTTGATGATCCTTTTTTCATCATGGTAGCGAGCCTTCAAGTCTTCCACATAGAATTTGAAGAGATCCAGGGGAGTGGAACCTGAACAGTAGACACCATAGAGTGAAAAAAACTACATATTGTTTCATGCAGCAAAAAATCTATGAACCAACAGAGTCCAACTCAGTCACACACCAATGATGAAAAAACAATGAAGCCAATACAGAGTAATACAAGTAAGTACAAGAGAAATGTAAAGTGACTGGGATAAAAAATAAAACTTGATCAACAGTGCACTGCTGTGTTTCATACGGTATTTACATCCTGAGCTGTGTATGCTTTATTTCTGCGTTCATGTCATGTGCTGTTGTCGGCGTGGCACATCCACGTGCTTCAGAGCGCTCAGCTCACGCGGACGTGTGAAGCCACATGTGCTGTGGCCTGCTGTCTTACCCGGCTGGCCCAGCATGTTGGCAAAGCGGATGTCTGAGCTCAGGGTTGGGTACATCTCCATCCAGGCAGACATGGAGTGAAGCTGGCCGTGGTCATGGAGCTCATCGAGAAATTTCTGAGAGAAAACAGGAAAATATGTGAAATAAGTGATATCCCATGTTTAAACAAATAGAATTTGTCCTTTTTATGATTTGTTGTAGATAATGATTAAACTAGCAGAACAGCTGATGTAATAAACAGATTGGAACTGCTGTAACATTTTTTGCAAAATGAGAAATCAGACCAGTTCCTTCCATTACATTTGTAAGTATCCATTCCCTCTCACCTGGAAAGCCTCTCTGTTTTTGCGCTGTCGCCTCCTCTCCCTGAGAAGAGTTTTCTGTTTCTCTTCCTCCTCCTCCTTCTCCAGCGCCCGGATGTGCTCCTCAAAACAAATCAGGGCATCCTCCTTGTCCATATCTGTCAATAAATAACAACACTATCAAGAGGGCTGCATAGAACCAAAGGAAACTGTGACTATCTCAGATATAGTGAGGTTCACATAGAGAAGATAAAACTAAGACATGAATTTCTGCGCTCATACTCTGCAGCTCCTCATCTTCTGCAAAGGTGGGGTTGTCTAGCAGGTACTGCTGGGCCTCAGACCAGGTGGTGCGGTAGGTGACATTGGCCATGTTGTCCAGAATGTTCTTTAGAGCTTCCCAGTTCCTCTTTCTCAGCTGCTTAGCTTGCTCCTGTTGGAACAGAGGATGAAACCAGGATGTTCACAGTGCCAATATTCTCAAAGCTCCCATCTTCAGGTAACATCATCTAAGAGATGAATGATTCTACATCATTGAGATAAACGTGCTGACTAAAAATCTCTTCAAATACTAAAACTTGGGAGGACTGTTGCTTTACCAACGACTTACCTTCTCTTTCTTAGCGAGGTAGAACAACACATCTTCATAGATCTCCAGCCTGTCTCTCTCTGGAACGCAACTCCACACCTCAAGCTCACCAAACATCTGTTCTGCTTTCCTGGATTACAAGTACACGAACACACACACACATGAACACACACACACGAACACACACACACACACACACACACACACACACACACACACATTTAGGATATTTTCACACAACCCACATGAGGGCAGCATTTCACAGGCCAAATCTTCCTTTAATACTTTTGTCATTAATACTTAGTACATCCCATTAGATACACAGTTATGTAGAGTTATTTAAAAAAATTAATGAAATTAATGAAAAAAATTAAAAAAGTACAGTTGAGCTTTTTAGGAAGCTGTCTTTCATGATGTGCACTGAACATTTAATTTCCTTTACTGCAGCTCCAAACTTGATGCTCAGAGGAGTCAGAGGCTGTGGTTGACCGCAGAGAAATAAGCTTTTAAATGCAAGGAGACGCACGCACGCACGCACGCACGCACACACACACCCCATCAAACAGCCATGCTATCACTCTCCAACTGCCTGTTGTGTGCCATCCCAGATTGCAGCCCCAGTGCCAGCTGAACTCTGAAACTGGCTCGTTGTCAAGGTCACCAGTCAATCCGTCCGTCCCCTCTGTCTGTCACAAAGACTTTCACCCCAATGCCAAACCAAAAAGTGCTGGTGAACTGGATGTCACACGCAAGACCAATCATCAAAACTGCAGCATTTTACAGTTATGGGCCTAATGTTTCAAGGCATATCTGCATGACACATATTTATTGTTGAAAAAAAAAAAAAAAAACCCTTGAACCAGCAGAATAAGGAAAATCTTTCTTTTTGTGTCTGACATCTCTGTTGCTTTAAGTGTGAAACTAATTAAAAACAGCAAGAAATTGGATAAAACAGAAGGTGGTTGATTAGACTGAAACCCAAAATGTCATATGCACTTTCACCCCACCATTAGAGCTAGCAAATCACTTGAGTCTGTTCACTCACTAAACTGTGATCTAGCAACATACAAGGTTCAACAACAGTGTGATGAGCTCCAACAGGTCACAGTAGTTTAAGTGGAAGCTAACAGTGTTGTAACTACATGATGGCGTGCATAAGCCATAGATTATCTTTCAGTCATCTCATCTGCATAATTATATTGACAATTCGCTGAACCACAAATGAATACAGGGGGAAAAAAACACACACACATTTACTGTGGGATCACTGCAGCACTTACTTGTATCTGGTGGTAGATGTCATCTTCTCGTGGTTCTCCAAGAACCTCTGAAAGGTCTCTTTGGACTCCTTGTATTTAATTCTTGCCTCCTCCTTTTCTTCCTTCTCTGTCTGGACTTTGTAGGCATTAAACGCCTGCTTCTTCTCACTCAGTTTGGGAAGCGCACTTTGTTGATAAGGAGAAGTAAGAAATTTGAGGTTACAGATGGGCATTGTTCTCACCTCCTATTGTACAGTAGAAAGGATAAACTGATTGGAGAACAGTATACCTGTAGCGTGGATCATTGATAATCATTTTCATAGCCTGTTCCCAAGAGGAGTTTGAGGACACACCCTGGAATAAAGACAAAGTCATGATGGTTTGTTAGCTCAAACTAAACCGTTAAATTTACATGAAATTTGTAACATTATAAGATATAAAAACATTAGATCAAAGAAAATAAATGGTCCTATTGTCCTCAGAATGAAACACATTGATTTTACGTCTGCCGTATGAAATGTGCTATATAAATAAAACTGACTTGACTTTGTTACAAAAAGCACATGAGGCAGGAGGAGGAACAAAGAGCTGTGCTACTTTGGCTCCTAGAACTCAACATATTTTCTTAATTACTAATAGATGCTGGGTTAAGAGGTGTGAAGTGGCAATAATTCAAAGAAGTGCCCCTTCTGCCGCTCTCCACTCCCAGGGAGTGACTCCTTCATCCATTATGAACTGATTCCACCACATGCCTCTGTCTTGTCAGCTGTCACAGTTATTCTAACTCACTGAGGCATGCCACTTTCTCTCACTGTCTTAATCCCAGCCAGCCCCGTGCCTTTGATCCAATAAAGCTAATCATGAAGACAGAGCCATTAAGATCTTGCAGGAAATGGCAAGCAATCTCAGAGGAGAGCTTTGTGCACAAAATTAAAAGAGCCTAAATATAGCAGCATTCAAGGTGGGTGGTGCTAGGCCACCTTGCGAGTGAACACACAACACATCCAAAGCAACAGGAGGAAAACCTTAACAATCATGCTAAAACCTCACAGGGGCTCATGAGGAAGGACAGGGATTAGATCCAGATCAGAATGCAAATAGCGTGCTGGTAAATACATCAGACATTAGGAGAGAGACGGAGAAATTAATCTTAACAATAGACCTTCTGTGTATATTGGTGTACAACTCAACCATCAAAGCACTTGTTAGAGTTACTTGGATGAAATTATATGAGGCTGACTTCTGGACAATGACTTTGTTTATACAGGTAAACTTTAGTATGGTTAAATGTTAACATTTTCTTTGACTCTGAGGCCACATTGTTATTATAAGAAGCAGCCAAATTATCCTGACTTTATCTGAACAGAACAGTCTTAAATTTTAAAACAACAAGCATATAATCTATGGCAAACTACAGCCACCTTCATGACAATTTGTAGGGATCCTGTAATATTTGGCATTACATACTGAGCTCTAAACTACATACATACTACATACTAAGACCTATAGTCTTAGTAGCTGCAATGGCAAATGCAAAATGAAATCTTAAAATTTGTTTGACCAACCAAGCCACAACTAAAAGCATATTAATGGATCCAAGTATGTCGAGACCAGCACACTGAAAAAGCAGATGGAATTTTTTGTATTCGACCCATTACATGTCATCTAACATAATCATTCACTACTTCCCTACAGAGACAGTACAGCCTCTGCACTGTCCTTCACAGTGTGGCCTGTAGTTCATCTACAGGTTAACCCTACTTGAAACTTTGTCTAACCTTCTCCTTCAGCAGCTCTTTGAAGGCCTGCTTGGCCTCCTCTTTTGTGTTCCACTTGTACGTCTTCTTCTGAAGTTCTGGTCGTTCTTCCTTTGTTACTTCAACACTGAGGGTAAAGGAAGGATGATATTTGATTAACTTAGCTGTGCATTTAGGACAGTGACCATTTATCACAACCACTGACCTACATTAGACGAAAGAAACACAAAACAGACCTCCTCATTCATGAATATATTAAGTTGAAAGTTAATCCCTGTGACCCTATGGTTTGGCTTGCTGTATTATGTGTGTAGGACTGAAGATAGTACCTGTCTCTGTATCAGACATCATTGTTTACCTGGCTGTGGCCTCTGTGGCAGCTGAGCTCTCTGAGGATGTCACAGGTGCATCTGCAGTCTTGACCTCAGGTGTGTGATGCACGGCCGCCTGGGACAGGTGTTCCTCTGAGACTGCGGTTGCAGTTTCCGCCTCCATTACGGTCGCCATAGTGGCTGTATTATCTGCTTGCACTGCAGGAGCCGTGGTGGTGCCAGGGGCCGCTGCCTCTGTCGATCTGAAATCAGAGCATGATGGTGAAGCCACATCCCGTGATTATAGGGACACTGGGACAATATAACTGACTGGGATATAAAATGAAAGTACAAATACACAGCAGTGTTAATAATAAAATAAACAGGGTTTTAATAACTTTTAATGACTATTGTATTTGTTGTTCATAATACAAGATGTTGCAGTGAAGAGTATCCAAGGGTAAACAAGCTCTTACCCATTTTCCTCTGCTTTGATCATAGCTGGAACAGACAAAAGGAGATAGCTGTCAGGCTACTCGTTTTCATTTCAAAGCTGACTACAGATAAGAGACCAGCACAGAGATAAACGTACTGAAGGGGCCACCATGTGCTGCTGTATTTGTGCTACCTGTGCTTGTACATCTGTGATGCCCAAACCCCTGTAATGCCTGACGTCATTCGTTGAACAAGCCAGTGGCCTACCACTCATCATGCTGTTAAAAGCCCATCCATGGAGCTCAGGATGGAACATCACTGCCTTTCTCACAACATGTTTGACATCATCAGAAAGCAGCTCTTTACCTTCCAGATCCTCCAGCTCTTTGGGTTTGGTCCATCTGGACTCCTTCGTCTGAGAGTTGTAATAATAAGGCTTCCCTGTGTCTGACTTGTACTCCTTCCAAGGGCATTTAGACAGCATTTGCTAAAAGCGGAAAAAAATAGAAAAGGGAAGTCAAGGATGTCAGTTGGGATGCAATGTTAGGATCATGCACTGTCCCTGATAAATACAAGAAAGGAAGACATGGAAAATGGGAAAAGGATATGTTAATTTTTTTGTATGGGGGAAAAAAAAAAAAAAAGTAAGTGAATATGTAAGTGCATATATAAATGGTTGGTTTGAGGCACTTAAGAAGAAGGTTTAAAACAAGTTATGTAAGTGATAACAGTTTGTACTTCTGCAGGAGATTTGAGTTCATCCGGTTTCTCCCAGGTGGACTGCTTGGTCTCTGTGTTGTAATAATAGGTCTTCCCATCCAGTGATTTGTGTTCAGTCCACAGGGACTTCTGAGGAGGACAAAAACAACAAAATCAGCTGTTAAAGTATTAAAAGAAAGAAACAGCAAGAAACCATTTCACCTTGGCTCAATTTTAATGCTTTTACAGTTCCCAGTCAATATTGCCAAATCTTTCACATCAATCTTTCCATTTTCATTCTGCACAAACCTTCTTTGGCTGTTCTTCCTGTGGAGAGCCATTTGTGGTAGTCTGCAGAGACGAAGGAACAAATGAAAGGTTGTCGGACTGCAGTTATTCAGAAGGCAAAACACTGAGCTAATGAAGAGAACTCAAAAGTGTAAACTGCAATTACTGCAGTGAAAGAAAAATTATATTACACTTACAGCTGTTCCAGGTGCAGCAGCTGTGAGGATAAAAACACAAATTAGACTGAACCTGTCCTTCTACTGAACACAAAATATGCAAGAATGTGATTTAGAAATCATTTCAAATAAGGATCTTACCTGTGGAGTCAACACCAGGCTGCAGAAAAGACAATTTTACCAGTTGATTATTTTCCCAAGAAAAACTACATCATCACATCTGGGATTACAGACTCATTATTCACAATACACAGTAACTGACAAAGCGTTCCTAATGAGTACAAAACTCCACACCCTAAAGATGCAAAAATATGCTTGAGTTGATAAAGTGTATGTCTTATGATCTCTGAAGCAGCCAGGGTGTGTTTACAATAAATATATCAGAGTGCTCATTTGCATAACTTGTTTGCTACTCAGTAAAAAAGAAAAATTAACAGAACATCAAAAGTCAAGCGCTCATATGTTTCATTATATTTACTTACAGCTGTACCAATGGCAAAACGAAAAAGTGACAATAAGGGACAAACTGAACGCAAGTGTTCATTTTCATCTTAATCAGACACTATTTAATTATGTTTTTCACCTGTTTCATTTCAATCTGTGTTTAAGAATGTAGAGTTTTTTTGTGAGTGACTTCAATTCATATCTAACAGAAGTGTTATATGGTGTGCGAGTGCTTCATTTAGCATTTCACAGATTGCAGTGTATTTTTAAGAAGTGTGAAGCAGAGCACTGGTGAAAAAGTAGTGAGGAGAGTTACCGGTCCCGTTGGTTGTACAGCCGCAGCTGGCATGCGAGGGGGCATCATCATCCCTGGCATCATAGGTGGCATCATGCCTGGCATCTAATAAAAGAAACATCATGAAATATTCATCTGGCATTTCCATACCACCTAGTGCAGGCACAAGTATCAAGACACAGTGTGAGACAGGGTGTTGGTGTCTATGTGGAAGGCTGCTTGCAACTGGGAGAAGAAGGTGAGAGTGAAACGGAGTCTGCTGTGCTTATTTATGGTGTGATGCCACAGCTTTGCGATCTGTGAAGCAGCAACACACCAAACTCAAAACTACATCCCCACACCATCTTTAAGACTTTGATCAAACACCGCCCTGTGACAGGATCACATAGGCTTGCTAAATGTGACCCATTTTGGCTTTAAATAAATAAATACAATCTTTAAAAATAGCAGTATTCTGTCAACCAGTGGCAGAGGTTTAACACAATGCACAAGCAATATTCTTCAATTAAGTGGCATCTCTTTGGAGCACTATGAGCTACAGGTCTTATATAAATTCATTTTTAAAAATGACACACGATCCAAGGGTAACCCGAGCACAGCCAGACCAGACTCAAAATAGACCCTGAGATAATTAGACTCGATCCAAAATGTGGTTGACCTGCACAGACCTTAACAAAGAGAGAACACAAGCACTGTTGCAGCATGATGCGCTATCAATTAATTCAATCAATTAACAAGCAGCTGCGGTGGAAGAGAGCAAATATACAAAAGAAAACTTATCAAACATATTTAATTTCTGCGACTCAAACTCCAAAGAGCTGTCATTTATTAGCATAAATCTTGTAGGCTACTGATTTTTCTAAAATAAGCTCAGCTTCAGTTCCCTTGTCAGAGCAAAGCTACTAGATGCATTGCCTCCTTATCTGATTTGGTTTATCTCCATTTCAAAGATTGTTTGAATGATATGTGACATGAGTTCAGTATGATGATCACTGTTACTTTGAAAACTTTTATTTACAGCCTGTTGCAAACCCAGCTGACACTTCAGTAGCATCTGCTCAAATCCAAACACACTTGTTCTCTGAAAATAACAAATACCATGGAAAAAAAATAGTCAATAACAAAAACTGATAAATATGAAAAATAAATACATTGAAAAAAATACAACAAACTAAAGCGAATGATAGCTGTGATGTCTCCCTTTCTTATCAAAACATAGTTTTCTACGTGACCAGAGCTGATACCACGTACACTCCGGTTCATTCAGATCCACTCAGGAATTGGACATATTGACATATACTGAGACATAGACCCAAGATCCATGGACATAAATGGAAACGCTACCCAACCCAATTAGCATGAGTAGAATTTGGACACGGTCTAACTTGGGCTGTGGGTCGAGTTTCATTTCCTTACAATCACGTGAACCCATGAAAACCTCTACAATGAGAGCTATATGAAATAACAGCAAACAACCATATTCAAAATATAATTTATATTTTCCAATATTGAACATATTAGACACATCTCTTCTATAGAGAAGAACTAAACAAACAAGGAATGTTTAAAATAACCAACACATGACTGAGATAACAGAAACCATTTATAACAACTTGGATTTTATTTTCATAGGACTGAAAATTGGGTTTATAAGTTATGATAACATTGTAATCACTAAAGTAATTTCTGAAACCTCACAACAGTAACATTGCTAAAAATACACCCAAAGGGCAAGAAACAAAAGCAGTCACATGATCAGACACGTAGAAAACAAGCCAACAGTTCGCTTGATTAGCTGCCACTTTATTCTGAGGTAAAACCAAACGTGAATATACCTGTAATGTTACTAATCATCCCTCACTGCACAGAAAAAAAATCATGAGTGCAAACATCTACAGAAACTACAATAGGTCAGACATAAACTGGACATCGGTCTGTAAACTATGATGGACATTTAACATTTGCCTTCTCTAAATAATTCTGACTAACAGAGGTTTGTTCATCTGACCATTACTGTGTCATAGTCTGTCCAATCTTTTTTTGTCATGTTGCCACTTTCCCATATCTCAGCCATTACTCTGGTGAGTGCAATATTATCGTCGAAGATAAAACCAATGACCAGAGCAACTCAAATAAAAGCCCAAGTTGTAATGAAACAGATTTTTTCTGTAACTATCAAATATTTCCTAACGGAGACTTTTCACTTTTTGTTGCTGTAAAGTTACATGTGATCAACGGCAGAGTTACTTAGCTACTTGTCAGGGGCAAGGCATTTACATACAAAAGCTTATTTCATCTGTCTGTATGGTGGTTTGAGATTGATTTTGATTGAGAACAGGATGAAATGACATGGACAAGGAGCAGCAGAAACATGGGCCACCAAGCCCCCATACCTTACAAGTAAAAAAAACATATACACAGACCTATGAGCTTCTAACAAGACTCACCTGTCCCATTGGTGGTGCGCCCATTGGTGGCATTATACCAGGGGGAATTATACCAGGAGGCATTGGAGTCATGCTGGGAGGTCGCTGTCCCATAGGTGGCATACCCATGGGTGGGAAATGCGGTGGTATTCCTGGTGGTCCCATCTAGATGAAGAAATGGGGAAAGAGAAAAAAGATGCATTCAATTAAATGACACATTAATGACAACCTTTAATATTTACCACATTCGGTTTTCGCCCTATATGACAACTGGAAAGAAGAGGAGGAAAGCTAATTGGCATAAATATCTCTGTCACTGACTTACAAATGGGGGAGGTATCCCTGAGGGCGGTACACCTGGATAAGGTGGCGCTTGGCTCGGGCCATTATTAGCCTCCGATGAAGACTGTCATGAATAAGAAACACCACACAGAGTTAGTGAACTCACAACAGCCAGTGGTGTAATAATTCAAAACAGCTTTTAAAATGTTGTTAAATTAGATTTTCTCACTATATTATCATCAATATTGTTGTTGAGATGAAATAAAGTTTTATCATTCGATGTACAACTTAAATATTATTAGTTATGTCTAAGGATGAGGACAATGAACTAAATGATGCATTTCATATTTACAATGAAATACGATCAAAGGAGTACATGAATATCGGTTTTCAGAGTTTTAAAAGAGGTTTGACAAAACATAAGACATTCCTCTCGGTATAATGCAAAACAATTCATCAGCAGCACAAACTGTAGCCTCCAAAATCACCATAAAGTTTCATCAATACCTCTCAAAACGGTTATAACAAAAACTGAACATTAAAATCTTCAGAAGCACTTACTGCAAGAGTGTTATTAACCAGCATTAGTTTCAGCTTAGCGCACCTTATAAACAGTCAAGGCTTTAAATGAATTAATTTTTTTGACATACACAGCTTAAATCTTACTATGCCTAACGAAGATGAAAATAAACTTGAAGACATGCACCGTATTTCGTTCTGTATAAACAAAGAGTATATTCATTTTCCAAAAAAAAAAAAAAACTTTATTATTACCTATGATCATGTGTATGAATCTGGCCAGCCTAATTCATTGACTTACGAACAAGTCCCATAGAAACATGTAGTTATTTTAGCTAATATCGCTGAAGACTCGGGTTTCATGAGATTTTACTTTTCTGGGTTTTATGTAAACGATGGCGCGAATTCATTACCTTCCCCAGAAAAAAAACTGAATTAACGTAACGTCACTGTTAGCTATAATGTTAGCTGTGTCTGACAGGTTGTCCAACAGCAGGTTTGTCTTTGTCCTTTTTTAACCGACGTTATTTCTCACTGATAACAAACACGGGCATTTTACCTATAAAACCAACCTTTGCATATGAATAATGCTAACTTGCAAGGACCCAGTTACCGTGTAAAAGAGTGTTCTTTCTGAATGACTGAAGACTCTGTCTAAATTCTGGTAAGAATAAAGGTTTAAAGCTAACATGGGAGCTTCGCTAGTCAACTATTCGGCTAGCTAAGTACACCGTTTAAAATCCATGACTTTTAAGTTTAAGAATACCTTTACATGCATCTACAAATGATATATACACCCAAAAGTAACTATATGTAATACTTTCTACTATTGTTATACAGAAAGCATGAGTGCCAGGACATAGTCCGCACCATGACGATATGTGTGTGCCGCTATCGTAGCTTAGCGCTAACACGACATGCTAACCCGTGAGGTTCTAAGACAAACAACTTTATCATTGCATCGTGGAGGCTAAGAGTCGGTTATTAATCAAATGGAAATCATTCACAAATAAACTCTTAACAGTTTTGACTTTTACTTAATTGTTAATAAACTATTATTTGAATGGCTGTACTCACCATGTTGACGAGAGGGTAAGAGCCTCCTAGAAACTTGAGAGCCTCCCAACAACGAGCGAAACGATTGGTTCAACTCCCTCCTGATGCACAGAGGTCAAAGGTAAAGATTTTGTAGCGTCGCTCTGCGCTGGGAATGCGCAGAAATGCGCAATAACAGCCAGCAGGGTGGTATCGTCATTTTTATAGTTTCAGGAAAATACAATATACAACAATATATGCAACAATGAGCCCTCTCCACGAGAGAGTAGCAAACTGCATCTGCCGAGGAAAACCGCGAGGTCCGACAAATCCAGTAAGTGGAACTTGAGTTTTTCTTCTCAAATGCAACTATTTAGTCTGTCTCACCTGGAGAAAAAGATGATGAACTAATTATAAATGATATGCACTAATAAATTTAGATACTAGTATAAAATAAGTTAAACTAGATCTATAATGATATAAAATATGGCAAAATTAATTAAAATAATGTAATAAATGTAATAGGTACATTCAAAAGATTATAATTATCCAAAATCAAACAAAAAACACAAAGATAGACATGTAGGCAAAGAAAGATACAACCAATCTACATAAAAACAAATAAACAATAGGACACAAACATGATAGTTCTACACATTGAACAGGCAAGTAGATATGAAAATAGCATTTAACAACAAAAACATCAGCTGGACAAACAAATGTAGATATTCTGAATACAGGTCAAAAAAGTACAGGACGCTGATGTGATTAATAACTGTACTGTACAGATGACGCAAAGAACATTGGAATGAATATTGTAAAGGTAATACAATAAAATATACAGGAGTTGCCTTGTGTGGGCAAGTAGTATTATTACTTTCCTATCAAAGCATTTTACTTAAACTCACGAAAATGACAGTTCAAAAAAGGAGGATGCTATGACATAAAATTATTGGGAAATGTGTATTTAAATCCACTTATTTACAAACCTCACCCTGCACTTCCTTGTACGTGATAAAGAATTCTTTGCCAAAGAAGTTATTCTTTACACTGTTACAAGTGATTTTGTCCCCTGTTATCTTAGACGTCATAACAGGTGCCCGTTTCAGAAGCTGGATTAGCTGGTGTTCAGACACAGCAAAATTACCTTGGTGTATTGGGGATCATTTGGAGAACTGGCGGTGATTTTCCAATTATTGGCTTCTGTGACACAGCTCTCCTCGCCGTATGTGGCTGGAATGATTCCCTGTGACGATGGGAAATTAGAAAGTGCTCAGTCTACACACTTTTTTACCTCTTTAAGTGCAATTCACATGAATATGGTCCTCACTCTTTTCCTTCTCCTCTTGCTTTTGCATTTTGGTCATATAGTTTTCACAAAAAAGCAATCAGTTGCTCACTCATTATGAGGGTTATTCACACAGAAAATTAGTCTGGTCTATGGTCTAATGAACACATTGATTTTCATTTATTGCTGTTCTGTAGAGATGCCATGTACACTGTGTTAAACATTTTGAATGATCGTGGTATATATTCAACATCTTTTCAAAATAAAAAACTGATATTACATCTTATCAGTATGCCGCTCTCAGTGTTGCTGTTTACTGTGGAGTTGTCCCTGGGATTTGGAGTGTTATTGGAGTGTGAAGCATGCAACAAAGAGTTGGGGAACAGATGAGCCCACACTCGAGGTAGACTGCAATAAACTCTGATGCATTTACTGACAAGTGCAGGAGAATTCCCTATCCATTCTCTTAACAAGACAAAAAGACAACAAGGCGACAGTGAGGGGCAGTGATGGATTGAGCTTCAACCTAATGATGGGAGTCAGTCATCCGCAGTGCATCACTTGTCTTCAGGGAAACAAACAAACATAAAACCAGCCATGAATCAACACTGCTGCATAGCTGCAAATATTTTTGGTTTTGACTGAATGCTTTAAAAGACATTAAAAAACGAAAACATTAGGCTGTTTTAGCCTTTCAGCTTTTAATTGGATGTCACAAATTCAGTTTTTACAGAATATTAATTATTGATCTTTGAGCGGACAAATCACAGCAACTAAATTATTGATATATATATATAAAAAGAAAATTTCAGAATTTCTTTGTAAATTGTACCAAACATACAAACATGATGTGCAACTAGAATGAGAGGGTTAGTTAATAGGTAATATAAAAGACAAAAGATGGTAAAACAGCTTGCTGTGGTGCTATGTCCGAGTTCTTGAGCAAGAGGCAGAGGCCCTGTTACCAGCAGGGGTGCTCTTCTGTAGCTGACAACAAGTCCTTCCTGCAGAGCACAAGTGGAAAAGATTTTTCAGACAGACATCAATAAAAGATGTCTTCCACAAATCAAATACCATTCTGACTTAAGTCTTTGGATTGATATTTTTATTGATCTCACCATTATCTTTTATTTAACATTCATTTGCTAGTAGATGAGTAATGATGATCGTTTCTCAGCAGATTCCATACACTCCAGATATATGCACAGGGCATTTATAAGCTTTGGTGCTCTATTTATATATTCGAACACAGTTTGCCATTCCCTTGTTGTGTGTGTGATTGATTCACAATATATGAGGTCGTCAGTGTTTGCCTCCAGCCATTTTACCCAGTGAGCTTTGAGTCCAGCATGCTGCTGACCTGCCTTACAGGCACTCCTCTCTCATCTAACAATTGGCTTCCTGTCAACCATGCTCGCATTAACTATCAACAAAGCACAATATTGCATTTGCAGCTTGCTTTTCAATTTCCTCTGTAAAAATAACAGCCAGAACAGCTCTGAATTAGGTTATATTAGTCTGTATAGATTTTTTTTTTCTCAACTAGAGAGCTTTTACAAAACAAAGGTTTATATGAGACATTTTTGAGAAAACTGTTGCAAAAGAGAAGTCAAGCAGACTTCTCTTTATGATTCATCAAAATCTCTTTAATGTAGTGAAGATTTCATGTGTTCACATGACTTGGGATCATTTTCTCTCTAACTGAAGCCACAGCCAAGTAGTTAATGTGATCAGTGATTTAGTAGCACATTTTATGTAAATGACAGCCCAGTGTGGTATATCTTTAAAATGATGCCCTTTGTACAGTACCCTGCTCTCAGGAAGTAACTTGTCCTGACAACATATTGGATAAGTAACATGCCTTTCAAAAAAACAAAACAAGGACTGACTGCATAACCCAACCTCTTCTTAGTTTTTTTTTTTCGTTGCTTGAGGGGAACATGTTTTGTCTAAAAGCATTTTTGTCCTCTGGGTGATTATTGACCACTGTGCCACATGATCAATGCAAGCATGACCTCTAGGCCGAAAAAAATCAAACATTATGACAACATGCTACAGTCAGCCTGGGTTATCTGTGACTTCACATCACACTGCTTCTGTCAAACCCTGGGAATACAAATTTGAACCTCACCTATATTGAGCCTGCATAGTAAATTTATCACAGGAGTTGAGAAACTATTTTTGGTAAGATTTCTCTCTGGGTTGTAATTATCTCGCACGAACACACAAAGCTGTTGATTGCTGAGTAGCAGCTATTCACAGTCTCTTGTTCTGAAAGAGATGCTGATTTTGTGGATATCAATCATGTAGGTCAAAGGGTCTACTGTACTTCTCTTTTGCAATGCCACACACACACACACACGCACACACACAAATTTTTTTTCAACTTTTTCTGATGGAGATGACAGCAAACCTATGACCATGATGTCAGAGCGCAGCAGAAAAAAAGTATGAATAAGATATGGCTGCTGAATGTCATAGTAAATGTCAGACTCTGTATTTTCCACCTTTCTTGGTCTCTTTTTACACTTGGAAATCTCTGTTGAAATTATTTGTCGCCTGAGCAACATGGCGGCTCAGGAAGATTCCCTGCCTCGGATATGAAATCTCCTGTCTGATAAACCTGACATCATGCTCAGCACTTGTGAGCTTCTGCTGAATGTGTTCTTCTGAGGACTGTGTGTGGGCACTTTGAGAGGATCTTTCAACGCATTGTCATCTGTCAGAAAATGAATCGGTTAGGCTTCTGCTGACAGGTTGTTACTCAGAAAGTGAGAGAGGCTGCATGTGCATGTGTGTACAAAGATGGACATGGAGAGACAGCTGAGACAGCTGAAATGATTCTGTTCTATTAGGCCCTGCAGTTACTGATGTAATTTGCTTAGCAGTACTGATAAATAATCAATAATCAATTCTTCACTTTTAGAAATACTGCATACTGCATGAAACTCTCAAGTCAAACTAATATGTCATCAAAATGGTGGCGATAAGGGATGGTAGGGCTTTGGGGTTTGAATACTTCTATCAATAAATAATCAAAAACTTATGCAGTAGTCTTAAAGGAAATGTTATTGGCAAATTTGTATTTGCTTCCTTGCCAAGATTTGGAAGATCGATTACACTCATGTCTGTCTGCTAAACATGAAACATACTGCAAGCAAATATGAAGATAGCTTGGATACTTCTAGCTTGGCTCTGCCCAAAGGTAAGAAAAATGTCTGCTTACCTGTACCTCTAATTCTCACTAATTTAAGGTCTAATTAAAACATTTTTGGAAATATATTTACCTCCTTACCGAGAGCTAGAGGAGACGATTGATACCACTCACACAGGTACGGTAAATATGAAACAACTGCTAGCAGTAACATGAAAAAGCTATCCTTGCTCTATTCAGAGGTAAAAAAAAAAAACAGATTTTCCCACACCTTTAATGTTCGCTAATTTAATGTGTAGGGCGGCATTTTGAGCGCATAGATGAGAGAATTGTTACCTCTCTCATGTCTGTACATTAAATATGAAGCTACCACCAGCTGACGTTTAGCTAAGCACAAACACTTGAAGCTGGTGAGGCTATGTCCAAAGCTAAAACACCCTTACCAAACCTCTAGAGCTCAGTTATTAAACACATTACATCTTATGTATAATTTGTACAAAGGTTTTTATTAATTCCTAGTGACACTCATATGGCTCTTCATATGATAGTCACTCCACTTTCTCAGTGCATTAGCAATTGATTTAAATGACTGGCATCAGACATGCTGGCATCAGAAATGCTTACAACATGGGGTGAAAAGTTGCAACTTTAGACGATGAAAATGGAACCCATTCAGTCTTTCTTCAGTCATTCAGTTTGTGCAATATTTCTGGCCACCACCATTTAGAAACATAGGATAAAATATAGTTTCCTGTTTGATGCCTCTTGGTGAGTGGTTTTCATCTGAGGACTGATGTCCAGCTGTGGGCGCTCGCTGGCTGCTGTGTCTCTGGCCTATAATAAGAGGAAATGGCTGGAGAAAAAGGAGGGAGCAGTGGGAGCACAAAGAGGATGCCAGGGGATTTATGTGTGATAGCTGTCTTCGAAACGGGCCTTTATGCTCCATATCCTTCGTTTCAAATTTCCGAAAGATATCCTGTCGCTGCAGTGTGTTTTCATGATTGTGCTGGTGGAGGCTTTATCAGGAATGCGTGGTTGCTGCATGGAAAGTATTTTAGCTTGTATGAAACAAATAGTGTTATATCTGAATGTAATATGACTGCTACATCACTATTTGAAGTATTTGAGAAGTTTCATAAACATTTGCTGCAGGTGGTTTTCTTATGAATCTCCCCAGGTCAAGTTGGTTTATGATAGCTTCTTTGGTGCTGTTCAAATAACCTTTTCTTGCCTTTTTTCCTCTGAATATTTCCAGATAAGTACCCACCTGTTCTGAGCTAGTAAATTTCTTCTAAATGTCATATTTTTATATTCGAGATTAAAAATGAAAACTCCAAAATGAAATCTCTTGGAGCCAGCAAAACCAAAACTATATGCATAAACTCTTAAAGATTTTCATTTTGAAGAAATAAATAGAAATACAACATCAAAATAAGAGTTAGGCTTTAGGAAATGTCATTATGTACATGCTAGAAATGACTGATGTGATGTATAGCAATGTACTGTAACAGCTTGTTTGTCTCCCTGCTTGCTTGTTCACTCCATCATATATTCAACAACATGAAGCTCATTCTTATTCTGTCCGTGCAGTATTTTAAATCAGTTTACCAGGTCTGTATTTCATATGGGAAAGCACTTTACTTAATGTGTGCATTACGCATCCACATATTACAGCGTTGTACTAAACACCACAGGTTTAATTAAAACATGAGTTCTCCACCAAGCTAGTTCAACGTCACATATACTAATAGTCCTGTGAACTTATGTTCAAGAGCAGGATGAATATTTCAGCCACAGGATTTTTTCAGCTTATCTCAGCAAAGAGCAAGTGAGTTGCGGTATAATCTCTGGATCAGCTATGGCTTTTAACCACCCTCACCACACTGTTCCAGCAAGATTACTTTGAAATGTAGACTGCTTTCAAAAGAGTAGCCAGTTTAAACTCATCTAATGTTAGTCCTATCTACAAGGAACAGCACAGGACTTTCTTATCCAAAAGAGGAGAAAAATACCCAGAATCGATAAACACATTGACTTCCGCTGCAGAATGTAATTGCTGTTATATAGTCCCTCCCCTCTTCATAGAACATTGTGTTCAGGACATGAATGAGCGGTCAATTAGCTATTACAGTGCTCATTTGTCTGTATGTAATACCCTGCTTGTCAGTCAGACACAGTGACTCCATGGGAGATGAAGATGATGGCCCTCACTAAACTTTATGGATCTAAATGCATGTGAGTCGTCTCGGCACAGTGCAAACAATTAGAGGAAAAAGATTCACGATCACAACTATCTGTAGGACTGATGTGGCATCTGTTTGTGAAACTGAGCGTAGCTGTTTTTGAAAGACTGCTGAGATTAGGTGGGGAACCAACATCAGGTGTAGAATGAGATACAGATCCCAGAGGGCGCCGCTGTGGGAAGTGTACTGTAAAATGGGGCAGCGATGGCAGGTTCATCACACCTTATTTAATCCCATGGTACTCGACAAACTGGATATAAATATACCGAAAATAAAAAAAATATTCTCATTCAGAGGAACCATTTGACATGTGTTATGTAAGAGGACTAATTCTGTAACACACTGGAATGCCTCTAAACATCTGGCAATACCAATTAGACATGCAAGGCTGACCACTTGAGCCACAAGAGAACAGAACATTTTGTTTTGAAGTTTTGTTTAGAGAAGTTCATCTTTTGAATATATGAAGGCATTCTGTTCTGACATATATAGAAAGGGGTCTTAACATTAACATTAGACTTTATACACTTTTTGTGAATCGCCACAGCTCAGTGTGTTAGCAGTAGAGGGGGATTCCAAGAAACATTATCTTTAAATCACATTTCACCACCAGAGTTTAAGTACAGCCTCACAGAGCAGCTAGTGTGGCTGTAGACTCTTAGCTCTTACTCTTGTTTTGTACATTATCAAATTGTGGAAGGAGTGTAGTTACATTACATGAAGGTGCAGCGTGTTTTGAGAACAGCATCAATTAAAAGAATAATTCCTGTCCACCGACTCCAAACCACACATTTATTTAATTAAAAAAGCTTTTTGATTCCAGTTGGATCTTCCACAGATTAAAAGCAGTGTTATAAAATTGTCACAGAAGTAGCAATAAACTTAAATTTAGCAAGAGAGAACAGTGCTGTCAAACCTTTTATATAATGATTTAAAACTTTTTTTTTCATTAAAAATGTCATCGTGTGAGTGGCCTGTCATGACTGCACCATTAAAATGGACGATCAACAATGGAATTTTAAATTGAAATATTACTTGTATCTGTTGCTGTGTCATTATCTCAGACTTTTGCTATCAGTGGATGGGAAATTCATTTCCCACATCACGTTTCACTTGTGTCAATGGTAAAGTCAAAACAATTTTTTTTTCAGTTCATGGCTTCTATTCAATTACACTTTTTTATAAAAATTTATTTATAGGGATATTTTTTCTTTCAGCTCTATTTTCTGACTTATATTGAATACCCAATTTCAAAGCCTCCCTGGGGCCCATGAGACCCTCAAAGAGTCAGACAGATCCATTGTCCTCCCAGATGTGGTGACTGACACAGCATTATGATATTCAGTTAGCTGAAAGCACCTGCTCCTGATCTGTAATGAATATGCAGACTTTGCTTCACAAAAACCAAATGGCAAAAACCTGAGAGAAACCATGAGCCCAGGCACAAAATAATGACATCATGTCTGAAACACAGGTGGGGTGGCTCCATTCAAAATCCCCCACCACTTTAACTTGCTGGCACATTTGATATTTCATTAAGTTGACGCCTTAAACTGCCGCTGGAATGTGATGAACCAATTTCATGTTGCTCTCTGCAGCACTCTCTCTGCCAAGGTTTGTTTTCATAATTATTCCAACCTACAGTGCAATTTTTCTCACTACATGGTGAAAGGTCATTTTTATTTTGTGATCAAAATTCATCAGTGAATAATCAGAGAGGTCACAATTGTGAAATCACATTATAATCCCAGCTCAGACCATGATTTGTTTAGTTTTACTGGGTACCAGCTGCACATTAGAGATGGCACTTAGAGGTTGTTCTTGTCTTGGCAGCACATTTATAATGAACGGCATGATGAATTAATTGAATATACTTAAACATTAATAAAGACACATAAAGTGTGTGGAATAGATCTTATCTACATGTAGAACCGGAGTTGTTAATAATGTAAGTGTTTATGAAATTTTTGCTGTTGTTGTTATCGCCTGCAGTATAACGTCCCTCACACCAGGAAGACAGCGAGTATCACTAGTGAAAGAACAACAGGTGACACCACATAGGAAGTACAACTGACCGTGTTAATGCGTCCATAAAGTTCACATAACATTGACAGTTAGCCCATCAGTAATTTAACATTGTCTTGTAATTATGTATTATATTAGCAACACTCAGACAGATACTATAATGGCTAGCTTGGTTAGCACTCAAATGATAGCAGAAAAACTTATTTAACACATCAAAAATAATAATTAATGTATTATCCAGTGAATAAAATATCAGACAATCAGTCATCATTCCATGAAGCCCAAGTTAACTAATTTAAATTGCTTCATTTTGTCTTAACACCTGTCAAAAATCCCAAAATGTTGAATTTACTTTCATAGAAAACTAACATGTAATAATATTTTTATTATTGACCAATCAACAAATCAATTCAGCTCCAGAACACTGGTGCCTGAGGAAATAATGAAACTGCCATGTACAGTGGGGGTCATTAGGGACCCAACAACAAATCTTTGCCCTGGGGCCTGCTAGAAAGTTCATCTGGCCATGATGCATGTTTACTATCTATATTCATGATGAAATAATGGTGCTGTGGGGTCATTACTCTCTCTGGAAACTACTTTTTAAGATTAAGTATATGCTATATTTGTCTCTTGGTAGAATGTAGCAGATATCTGTTTTGATATCTTAACTTTTCAGTAAAGCTGTCACCCCAGCCAGATTCTCAAGATCTTCGAGATGCCTGTCAATATTTTGTTGGTCACAGGTCTGGTAAAATGGTACTAGTAAAGGAACATTCATCGGACCCTAACTTAACCTAACCAAACTTTAACCACATAGCATTGTAAGACCATGAAACAGTTCTATTTTTGAACCAGCAGTGGCGACTTGTTCGAGGAGACACATCAGAAAATGCACACATGTCATTCTGAGACATGGACCAGTTGTCTTGTTTAACGTTTGATGTTTAATGTAGTGGACTTGGCCAGCCAACAGTGTTAATGGATGCTTCAAAGGCAGCATTAAATGCAGCATACCTCCAATTTGGGTTTTTTTTGTAATGCAATATATAGAGATGCTGAAAAGAATAGCAGAAGGAGTGCAACTAGAATCTCCTGGTACCTCAGTTTTCAGATCCATTATACCTGCTGTGCAGAAACAAGCACAAGCAAATGTGTGAGTGAAACAATGACTTCAATCCAAGTAAATGAACACTGTGGCAAACTGTAACACAGGAGGCATTTTTATTGTTATTGTGAAATTGGCTGTTTGCACAGTTCTATAGAATGAACATCTGCATCAGTGTTTTTCTTAGCAACCTCATTTCATTCACTTTATTTCAAGGAACCTCTGAAATATCCCCTGGAACCTGGTTGTGTGTTTCAGAACAGTTGCATTTCACATCAGTAATCACAAGTGACTTCAGAGTGAGGTGAGAGCTTTTATCTGTGCTCTGTGATTAGAGGAGTGTCATTACAGAGGCAATTAGCGATTTGTTATCCAAACAATTAAACGTTTTCATGCTGATAAATATCACAACTGTGTAACAGACAACAGAAGATAGAGGACAATATTTAATATTGTTGATGCTCTCCATTTAAATCTCCACTGCCCAATATGTAACCACCATGGATTTGATTCAGAGTCCATTCAAAAGAGGCAGAGAGGTATATCAGTTTCTATCAAATAGGAATCCCATTTAAAAAGATGAAATACCAAACATTAGTGCCGTAAATACCTCTCGACCCAGTGAAGAGTGACATGGCTCAAAGCAAGACAGTGAAAAACAACTCAGCAGTGCTCTTTTAATTACATGCCTGTCTCAAGTCTGACAGGACAGACCTGTGATATCAGAGCCTCTGAGAAACAGCACAAAAGGATTGCTCCATGTGTGAAGTCAACAGGATTGCACCAGCCTAAGTGAGAGGCAGCGGAGAGATGGCTACAGCCCAACTGTTTCCTGGAGATAAGGGGAAACAGAGCATTTGGGATGGAGCAAATTAAATAAGTCAGGCAAACAGAGAATGACAGTTTAACATGGTATCTAATTAACAATCAGGAATTGCCAGATGCAGGCACATTCAGAAGTGTCTAATTCGACTGAAATGTTGCACTGAGGAATTATAAAAATTTCCCAAATTGTTAGAAGATTTATTTTAATTGTAGGAAAGAAATGACAGTTTTCCTTGAAGCCTGAATGTTAGAGAAGTTTTGCGAGGATATGATATTCACCAATAATGGATATAGTATGTACCTATGTTAATGTAATTCTAAGCACAAACGGCAACACGAGTCAGGACATACAGTACTGTTTTGACTGTACAGCCTACTTTTGTGAATTCAGGTGTAATCAATGGTATGAGTGGTGGCTGCATTCTATTTAGATATGGTAGTTGGAGGGTTACAGCCATCCTTAACATTATTAGTTACATCTGTGCTACTATGTGTTGCTATGACAAGTGAAATTGTTTTACAAAGAGCTCACAGAAGTACAATTTAAGAAGATATATTTTCCCTTTTCTCCCTTCTCCATTTTCTGTTATGCTGGTTGTCTGTATCTGTCCTTCTGCTCCCTCGCAGAGTAACACTGTCGTGGGACTTCATCAGTACAGCAGCCACAAGGGAGAGGTGGCAGAGTGCAGGCAGGCTATCTATTCAGCTCCATCACGAAATATATACAGTCTGGAAAAAGCTGGGCTCAAAAATACCTGCTGTATCTCACTGTTTATATCAGACATACCCAAACCACATTTAAGCAACGCCATTCAGTCAGGTATTCATATTCATTGAACCATTGTCATTTTTTAACCATTTAATGTCAGTCAATACTATTGGATGGATTGCCATGAACTCTTGCAACTCTGCACATATTCATGTTCCCCAGAGGATAAAGCCCATTGACTTGGGCTTTTTTCTCTGGCTTCACCAGGAGGTTGACAATTTTGCATCCACTTCATGGACTGACACAAATGTTTGTACAGACATTCATGGCTCTCAGACGAAGAATCCTAATGAGTAATGATGAATAAAGGAAAATCAATTTTATAAATAACATATTAGACATAAACAATGTTGCAGAGATAAACAGATAAAAGAAATATAGAAACATAAGTACAGTGGCATTTAAAAGAAATATTCACACAACTAAAACAAAATGCTTTGCTTGTATAGATGACCGATACACTGATGAGCAGGTCAATATAAATCACAGAACAGCATATCTACTATTGCAGACTTTTAGTTGGCACTATACTTACTATGTGTTTAACCTTTCAAATTAGAAAAAGTAGACAGAAACCTGTCTTTGTTGCACTCAACTGGAGTTACTCAGGGTTCAGACTTGATTAAGAAAAGGACCATTTAGAACTAGTGAGTTATTTTTCTGTCACTGCCTTTCTATTGTGAATGTTATGCCTGTCTTCTTGTATTCAATACAGTTGCTGAGCCAAATGGCTCAGTAAGGGACAGCATGTCAGAAGATATAGGAACATGTATAGCATAAATGATTATAGACTTCGCTATAGTGGACGAGGTTCTGCTCCTTTGGGTGCTTCCCAGTAGATCTAAGCAGCTGTGCTGTATATACTCCCCTGTGCTACAGAGCCAAACCCAGCTGAACTACATCCCCGAGATAATACACGCATGCACAAAGCATCAGATGCCTTGAATTTGTATGGTTATATCAAACTATTTGGAGAGAGCTGGTGAAATCATGCGGTACAAGTAACAGTTTAGTGAAACAGGTACAGTAGGTGTAACTAGCAACAGCTGCATAATGAGTGAGAAGAAAATAAAGACTGCCTCAGTGACTTCATGTCTGTGATTGGTGTCTTGTTTGAACATGATTAGTAATTACAACAGTGAGCTCATTCTGAAGGTGTACGCAAATTAAAGTGTTCTGCTATGTCTAATGTGATGCTTCACTAGTTTTGCTCCCAGCAGAAATTCTGATCTGCCACATCTCTACATTTACCTCCATCAAGGAGGTTTTGATTAGGTTCTGGTATTGTTTGTGTGTTAGTCAGCAGGATATCTCAAAAACAAATTTTAATTCAATTTTCGTTTTTTGATATGTCTTCTGCACTGCCTTTAAGGTCCGGATCTGATGCTCATATGCTCCCTTGCAGTGGGGCAAGTGTTTAAAAATACACCAATGTGTATCACACATTGTTTGTTTTAATCATTATAAATTTGTGTTGGTTTATATATTATATATTTATAATATACTATTGCACAGTTATTAAAGGAGCTATTTGTAAGTTTTGCTATTTCTACATAGCCAACGTTAGCATTAACAGCTGTTTACTTTTACTTACCTGTCTTGCCATCATTGTGTTTACAATACAAGTGGTTATAATATGCCCTCAGACCAGTGCTACTTCATCAGGGCAGCTTGGATGCTACAGTGACTGAAGTTTTGGAACGTGACAAGACGTGGGGTCGGGTCTAGGTGGTTAGTATGCAGGCTACATTAGACAAAGAGAAGTGATAGACAAGCAAAACAAAAGGGTTGCCTTCCTGTTAATGGTAACATTGGCAATAGCAAAACTTACAGATAGCTCCTGTAAAGGGTTTTTTATTTTTAACCATCCACTTGAGTGCCTGCAACTTATGTGGAAGAAGGTTTTTTTTTCCTCTTTAAAATAACTGGTGGTTCAAAGAAATATCATTGGTATCAAGGTCAAACATCTAGGCCTGTGTTATTCTCCAGTGTACACCAATGTGATACATGTGTTTGCCCATTTGTTAAAAATAGTGAATGATGACTCATCTGACCGTACAGTAGAGTACATATTTAATTTTTACAGATCTGTATAACCTGATGCTTATATTTTTTGCACCAATGAACTGTTAAATGTTCATTCATCTACATAATGAGGGGTTTATACACTGCAATCCTTCTGTAATATCCCTCTCTATATGTTGATGAGTGTTCTTGTTGGCTCAGTCTGATCATATTGGCATGTTCAGTCATCTGAGGAAAAGTTGCTCCTCTGTTCTCTCTTTGAATGTATGAATGAATAAATTAAACCTTTATCGCTCCTGGGAATTGTCTTTGCATAGAGAGCATAAAAGAATTTAGACAAGTGTCGGCAATCAGCACATGATGCAACTTAAAACATAAGAATAAAAAAAAAAAAAAGAAAAGAAAGAAAAGTATCTTCAAAAGCATAATTTGGGAGATGGATAAAGGACATCAAGTGCAAGCTCAAGTGCTGAAATTCAGATTCAGATTCAGACCATGTAATCAGGGCTTATTAAGCAGCTGAATTCTGCATCGAACGAAGGATGTGATGTCTCTTTACATATGATGTCTTTCCCATATGTAGATCTACAATGCAGATGTCACTTTAGTCACTGTCTTTGTGACAAAATATCCTGCCACCCACTAATGAACCATCTTTCAAATTCTTTCAAATTTTCCTCCATGCTATCTTGATCCAAAATTGAGGTCAGCTGGGCCAGCTCTGCATTGCACATTTCACAGAGCATGATAAGATGATAATGGTGTAACTCTATCACCCAGTATCATGCGTCATTTACTCATCATTGCTAATTTGTAATCTGTCCGTATGTTTTTGAGTGCCCTTGAAGAAACAACCAGACAAATCTAGATGCACATACATTCTCTCATATTAAGGAACAGTACATTTTCTTTCACACTTGTTTTTAATGCAATCAACTTTACTTACTTCCATCATTAAATGAAACGCGATCATGTCCAATGTAGTAATTGAAAGTGAGTCTGGTAAAGCACTGATTGAAATTTCATGTGTTACCCGTGATTGTGTTGTTATTGTTTGAGTGGCAGCTGCTTCTTGTTAGAGTCACTTATTAAATCTGCAAGCCCACTCACAAGTCCACTAACATGCTCATTTCCATAATAAGAATCTTTGAAGGATTTGATGCCTATTATCGCTAGACCTGAGCATGGAAGTAAAGGTCAGGAGCTGGAGACATTAATTCAGTTATAAAGGACTGAAAAGGAAAGAACACTCCTTTGAACAGCGATTTGTTGTCTCCACATGTGAGGCTTTGACCCGAGAGACACAGGCCACAGCTGAATATTTATCAACCAGCTCTCAGATTCCATTCCAGTGTCCTGGCTACTCAATCATGAATCTCAAAGTGTCTAGTGTCTTCTGTCAAATCTGTCCAACCTGCCCGTAATCAGAGCCTGCATTCAAAGGCTAATATAATATGACAGTTGTCAAACCCATGCAGCATGTCACTCTCTACTTCCTTCTAGGAAACTACAGTGTCACAGCTATTTATGGCATCTCATAAAGAAATGGGAGCATGTCCATCTATACGCTATGTCTTTGTGGACTAAACATGGACAGAGAAATCCTACAGATCTGATGATAAAATTTTAGACAGATATACACGTACTGCTGTAGTAGGATTTGTGAAGTAATTCCTCATTGATTTACAGAAGTTTAGTTTTTTTAGTTTAGTTTTTTTGGGCACACTGGGGCAGCAGAACAAGTAAACACAACTTATGACATATTATCACTGCATGTCATTATGACAAACATGGTAGCAAACAGTTGCTTAATTATACATCCAGCGGACACGGCACAACATTAGCAACATTTGAGGGGATGTTTCTTGCCACCTCATGAATGCAAGTCCAACGTTCCATCTCCTTTGAGCTCTGATTTGGTCTCCAATAACTCCTGAGGTAAAATATCCAGCTCTTCAGCTGCTCAGTGCTTCACTTTCTTCACCAGCTAGTTGCTAAGTGTGTCTGTCTGTCCTCTGTTGCTGCATGGGCATCTAGTTTACAATGGGGTTTTCTGAGCTTTTTTGCTGCAATTTTAAATGGCGTCGAGGGGAGGAGTGAGACTGAACCAAAACAGTGAAGTTGCAAGCTGAAAGATGCTAAAACGCTCTCTAGACCTAATTGAAACTGCAGAGTCACATGATCTGAGGGTTCATCGGTATGAGCAACACCTTTCAATTTAATCTGTAATTAAAATAAACATAGATTAGTACAGCTGTAAGAAGAATATTGTTATTTTTATTATTCAACCTTATTCAATCAGTGACGGAGTCTGCACCCTCAATTGATGCGCCATGCATACTCTGTTTTTACAGTTAGACCTTTGTGCTTTTTATAGAACAACATGCAACTGGCTCTTTCAATATTTACCCTCATGATGTCATTTAGATTTTAAAACTGCAGTTGTCCTCTTTCTCTTGTTATACATTACAGATGTCCATGAGGGCAGTACTTATGAAGGAGTATTTCAAGAAAGCCTTTGAAATTGGATGCCACAAAATCAAGTGGGGATTATGAGCCTAACCAGTACTGAGACACTCAACAGCAGTGTGCACTTGTCTCATTTCCGATGAGAGGCCTGAGCTGAGTATTTCTGTTCACACAGAATGAAAATGACAGACTGCTGCCAGTCTTGACTGCCAAAGTTTTGCAAAAACTAATAAAGGAAAGAGCCACTGTTGTTCTCCGATGAGACACAATAACTCAGTTCACCAGAGAAATCTGCTGCTTGTTAATGGAAAAGTTAATCACTGCACCTATTTACTATGGTTCCACTACCTTTTCCATCTCTCCCTGTTCTTGTCTCCATGGGTCTTGTTGCTATGTACATTGCTATCTAGAGTCCCATCATTCTTCAGTAAACACATTATCACATTTATGGGTATTATTAGAGTTCAATTTATGTTCCTCTCAGCCTAGAGCAGTCTGTCAGGCACTGATTACAAAAACAATGCATTTATTTTGTTGGGTATGGGGGCAGCTTTAATGTTGTGGTTTTGGGGAAAGGGTGGGAGGGTGTCTGTAGCCTCTGTGAGAGATTTTTCATTTAAACACAGCCAGGTGGTGCAGCCTGGTAGCACTGAAACCTGCTCTGCCCTGAATACAGCTCATGTGTTTTGACATTGCTGTCACCAAAATGCAGGCTGAAAGCAAGCAGAGGTACACTGCCGACCCCGGAGATGGAAAAAGTTAGCGAGGAGAGGATTGAAGACCATTGAAAATCAGAGGACAAATAGACAAAGAACGATGCAGACAAAGAGAAAAAACAGATTTGATTTAACTCACAATGAAGTTCTCATACTCTGCCGTTTGTACAATCTCAATTTCAGCCCTGTCTACCTTAGAAATCCGGCAGCTGACATGTCCTGTTATTACATTTTCATCATGAAATGACCAATTTTCTAAATGTCACCTGTAATTTTCAGGGCTTTCAGCCATAAGCAGCTGACCAGCAGAAATAGACTATGTAACGGAGACGGCTTGTCATACACTCCCTCGAGTCCTTGTCAGAGCCATCACCTCTCCAGACTGTTTGCTTGTGTATGTGTTTATATGGTATGTGCACATACTTATGTATTGTATGTGTGTTGCTTTTATTGAGAGTGCTTGGAGTTCACTAGCCCCTATATGCCCATTGCTTCAGGGCTTCAGGGTTGACTGCTGTCACTTAGCTGTCAGAGAGTATTAATCCTAAAAATGCATATGCTATACAATGTCATGCCTGAGAAGTAAAGTGCATTTCTTTCTAGTCCTTCCATCACAGCCACAGTTGTGTGCCGGTATCATCTTGGGTTAGCAAAGATTAAAGGAGGTGGCAATATTATCAGCCCATTTCATGTCAGTTCCATCCATTTTGTGCCATAGTGCTCCCTGTGCATCACATCTGCTGGGTAAAAATAACCCAACATGGCATGGCACCTCACTGACTGAGCTATTATTAGAGAAAACCTTTGGAAACCAATTTGCCTCTCCAGTAATCTTTTAAATACCCAGACAAAATAATGCCCCTGTCTGACATATGACGAAGAGGCCCCCTTCAGAGGCTGCCTGGTTTGGGACGCTCTGATGTGCATTGCGTGATGAAAGCGGGGGGTGGCAGAGCGCATCTCTGCCCTGGGGTCGCTCCAACAGGGACCTACGCAGCCTTTACTGGCTGTCAGCTAAGGGAGTCTATGTTGAACTGGTCTAACCTGGCAAGCTTGCTGTGTTGGGTACTGATTTATATGCCTTTTGCAAGTGTAAGAGGAGAAGTCTTTTGTGCTGTTATCAATGTGCTATGTTGGTGGAGCAGTGGTGTTCCTCCCTGCTCTCAGTGGAGACTACACGTGACAGGCTGTGGGTTGCTATTCACAGCAGTGGAAAATCCCATGGATTCATACACATTGATTTTAATTCTGTCTCATAAATGAACGTGAGGGATGGCTGCACTAGGGGACATGGCTTTGTGTGAACTGAAGGTTGAATCCAGAAACCAGCAACAGCAGGCAGCGAACTTTCTGATTTGTTGCTTGCATGAATACAATTTCAATCTAGTGCCCAATTTTGCAAAAGAGGAATCAAAAGTTAAAAAGTGAGAAGTTGGTCTGCAGCATGGAGCCATGCTCATGGTTGTTGCTTTTAAAGGAGTTATCTGTAAGTTTTCTATTGCTACATAGCTGATTAACAGTTACTATTAACAGCTGTTTACTTCCTAGTCTAGAAGAAACGTTCAGCGTCAGACTTAATTCCTGTACTTGGCAAGAGCTGCCTCCAGCGATGGAAAGCAATGACAATGTTTACTCTTGTTTTGCTTCTATTTCATTCACTTCTTTTGTGCTATTGAAGTTCGCATGCTAACTAGCTAGTTCCGGCCCAGTTGGCCCCTCTAGTCACTTTCTGATACTGAGTCACTGTAGCGTACAGTCTGCCCCAAAGAAGTAGCACAGCTCAGAGGTCGTATTATAACCTCTTTTATTTACAATTTAATGTCCAGTGTGCTTCCACAAGATTTCAATCAATATGATTTTTAGAAGGTGAATAGTGATATTTTTATAATGCAGGCCTAGCTGCCAAAAGCCATTATTTTGTGCCATTTTTCGGTGTATTGTATGGGGGGATGATATTCTTACATTGGAGAAGCAAATAGGTATAGTACAGAATTTGGAAATTATGCTTATTCCCTGTTTTGCCAAGAGTTTAATGAGAAGATTGATACCAGCAGCCTGTTAGCTTAGCATAAAAACTGGAAATGGGGAAACAAGTAGCCAGGCCATCTCTATGGGTAACACCAGTACACTAGAAGCCCACTAAATTAAACACTTTAGAGCTCTAGAGGTGCTGGTGCTAAGATAAACTCTAGATTCATCAATTAGCCTGCTGTACAGGTGCAAGAGAATCAGTCTCCTCATCTTACTTAATTTAACAACACTGAACAATAAATATCTGGGAATACTATGTAATTCCTTGAAGGTTTCACTACTGAAGTTGTCAACTTTAGCAACTATGACTTTAACACGTTTGAAAAGGACACAGACAGGACAGATGCTCTGTGTCAGACACAAGAGCAAGTCCCATTGACAGGTGAATGTGTGATGAGAGGTGTAGTGAAAGGCACCATCAGTCAGATGAAGCCCTGAGGTGTTGTCAAGAGATGTGATCAGTTCTGCAAGTAGTGGAGGAGAGGAGATCAGAGTTGGAGTCAGGGAGTCAGACTAAAATGGCGCACACCAGCTGCAGCTGCTGTGATCGGCTGCGACTGCGGGGTTGAGATTAATGACAGCTATGATGCACTTGCATCCCTCTCTCAGCAGCAGTGGAGTGGCAGCCTGTTAGCAGTCTCACCACCTTTATTTCCACATTTTATGAGTACATCCACAGTAGATTTCCTGCACATTTATAGACATGTCTGGTTTATGCCAGAGCTAAAAAATTTGAAAATGGATTTTGGCCCTTCATCCACGCTGTGCTGTCTTTTTCTTCTCACCCAAGCTTCTCAGCCAGAACTTTTCAAAAACAGTTGTCACATCTGCCTTGGATTTAACTGGAAAACAAAGCTTTTGGAAAAAGATGACATATGCTTGGCCAGACACAGCCAGGGGCTGTGTTGCAGTCAAGTAAGAGGACAACTTTCCGTTCACATTTTTCAAGTCTATTATATCTATAAATAAATACATATCTCTCTATATTTCTATCATTTTTAAAGGTGTGCTTAGACATTAGGGGAAGCTTGTGTTCAACTTGCATTATTTGACAGTTTGACTGGCTGGAGCATTTGCGCAGTGTGTGTTTATTCGTTCACAACAGGCAACGCACCTACTGTAAGCTAGCTGGCAACGTACAAATTGACCATGTGTGTGTTTATGTGGCTCAACACATGTTAAGAGATATTGTTTGTCCTGTCCTAAACTGGCTGTGAAACTCTCCTGAGTGCAACTTCAGCGAAAGGGATTGGGATCAAAATCCACACACAAGTTTCAGCTGAAGCCACTATGATGATGTTAATAAAGTGGTATCCACTAACATTGCTTTTTAATACAGTATTCCCTCTTAACACTAACACTTTCAGCATACATACATTGTTTTCAACTAGATATGTGTATGTCTATGTCAAATGAGTAATATATGACTATATATGATTATATATATTTGATTGACATCTCAGCAAAGCAGCACAGGAACTACGAATCACCTGGTTAAAAAGTAGCATCAACTGTATGAGGACTGAACAAATCACCAATTTATGTTCATTTTATTTTATGTCAACAGAAACTGAAAACATGTTCGGCAAGTTTGGCTAGCTGAAATAGGATAAAGAGGAAAATATTTAGCTGTGCTCCTATTGTTCAGGCATTTCAAAGCAAAATGGAAAACTCTTTGGATCCATGCCACTTTCACACGGGCACTTTCAGATTTAGCCGGCGTAATGTTGACATTGTCTGTCACATCCACTAGCTACTCCCTGCACTTTTAACAGCCACCCACACAACTAGGAGTGTGTTTGGACACAAAGACGCCTCTCCTCCTCTTTCCTTTTTTTGATCACTAATCAATTTCCCCTCAAAGGGACCAGGGAGCTGTTTAATGGTTACAAAGCAAAGAAACAGATCAAAGCCTCTCTGACACTAGCCAGGTGCAAAGCTCCTTTTATGTGGCGACTCAAGCAGCTGTATAATTCACAATATTATAGACAGGCTTTGTTTTTTTAAATGGGTAGCTCTACAGCTCAGTTCCAGTGTAAATGGAATGAGGCCACATAGGATAGTCAGGAATAGGCTAATCATAACTGGCATGTTTGATCGGCTGACTGGTGCTTCAGACGAACTCTGGTTTGCAGCTTATTTATGACAACGAGTAAGAGCTACTTAAAGACTTAATTGCATGTTTGTGATTAGTGATTCAAATGTTATGTTAGATTTGAGATGTTCAAGGAGAACTGATATAATTTGTGGCATCACTGCAGAGATGTATTATTTACAGGTGTGAAACCAAGGGTAATAATAACCCTATTTTTTTACTGAAAATTATACCTTGAATAACCCTGTAAAATCAGCTTTGTGGGCCAACCTGAGCTGATGCAAACAGGCGGGAGTTTATTGGTCACGTGACGCGGCTGACCTTTCATTTGTAAGAGTAAGCAGTGAGAAAAACAGAACAGCAGAGGTCCTTTAGAAAGCGACTCCTGGAGTGTGGTGGCCTGGATGCTGATCCTTTGTGACAGCTGTTGTGTTGTAAGGTGTGGCTCTGCTAGGCTGGGTTGTCATTTTCACACACACACACACACACACACACACACACACACACACACACACACACACACACACACACACACACACACCGCTCTGTGGTCACAGCTGCACCTGTGATGCTAACCCTTATAGTGTATTAGCACAGGAGAGAAAGGTGTCTCACACACACAGACACAGACACACACCACACAGTAGAGATAACATTGTGAAAAGGAGAGGGAGAGCTACTAGAATCGAATTGCAGCTCAAATTGAACAAAAGAACCCTGAAGGGAAGATATTATCAGGGTGGCTGCAGTTGTTAACAAAATTCATTTCCGAAATTCTTCACTCTTATTTTGGCACATAGAGCTGTGAAATGACACAGCAACAGATTTAACATATATGGGATCACATACTGTAAATAACTGTAAATGTTACTTTGGCTCCTCAGCTTCTGCCCATTCTCTGACTCTATATGAGACCAGCAGTGTTGCATTAGTGACATTTTCGAATGTCATCCTGTTCAGTGGCTGTGAAGTCACACACGGCTTGTGAAGTGAAGTGAATGATTTTGATACTGGGTGATTGACGCTCTTTTTCTGCACTCAGATAACATCATTTGCACCGAAATAACATTTTATAAGTCATCTCCTTTTCTGACTCATTTGCTTTAACTTCCCTCTCCCTATAATCTATTATCTTTACTTCCTGTCTCCCTGTATCTCTTCTGCTTTATGATAGATCTGTTCTGTCAATGCAGCTGCTTATCTTCGCTCACCAAGTCTCCCCTTTAAGGAATCTGTCTTTTATAAAATATGATACTTTTATTCAAAAAGTCAAACATGAGAGAAACTATTCTCCTTTACAAAGGCAGAATTATCATTAAGAAAGTGATACTATAGTTTTTAATGTAACTTTAGAAGATATTATTATTATTACTATTATTATTTGACAGTGTTTCTATTACTACAGGTGGATGTAATGATTTGCCTGTTTACAGATCATCAGCAGGATGCAGTATGGTGGTTTTCTCTGGAGCTAAGCTGCAGCACAGCTTAAATGGAGGAAGTCAGTGATGCGAATGTAAAGCACCTGCAGACAGAGCCAGGTGATAATGGAGCCCGGCCTGAGGGAGGAAGAACTTGCAGCACCGTGAGAAACAATTTGAGGAAGCTCAATAAGTCATGACCCTGTAGAGCTTTTATCGTACAGCACTCTGACTTACTTTCATGTGGTGTGACAGAACCAGGAGGTGCACCATTAGGCATGAATTCCCAAGGTATAGCATCAGATCTGAAACAGGGGACACTTTGCTCAGCTGGCAAATCCCATTATATCTACCATTCGTACTATATGTAGACAGTATAGTATGTGAACTCAGTGCTTCTGCATTCAGGTTTAGGCAAAACTTTCAATCTCCTACAGAAAATAACTTAATGATTGTCACTGTAAGAATTTGATTTATTTGGGGATAAAATTGTGATAAATAGCATCCTTATACAAAAATCCTGCAGTGACTACAGCAGAGAAATGATGTAGCTTTGATTAGGTGATGACCAGGGGAGGACATACTGTATGTAGTCATAAAGAATGGCTTAGCCAAAGGTGGTTCATTACTGGTACAGTGACTGAGTATAGCTGACAGCTGGGGCACGGGAGTGCGCCACATAGGCAGACAGGACACTGCTACTTGGCAGGCAGGTCCAAACTGTCACAGCTGATTTCTACAGTCAGGTCTGAAGAGAACGCTTCTCATCAGTGTATCTTTGTTCAGCCAAGACATCAGCTCTTTGCATAAATACTTGAAGGGGCTTTGTGCTTTTGAAATGTAGTAATCATAATTATACAACGCCTCACAATGATTTTTGTTGAGGTATAAAAGATGCAAAATGCACAAATCTCAAAACATTTGTGTTTGTAAAGGTATTTTTTTTTAGCATACTCAATAATGAAGCTGGATCATATTTTCTTCTTCACTGTTCCCAGTACTGTTCCCATTCTGTAGTGAAACACGTGATTCACTTACAGCTTCCCTGTGTCAGTCAGGTCTTATGGGAGCAAGCAACGGTGGTGGTGAAGATGATAATGGCATAAGGCCTGCAGTTGAGTCCATATATCCGGGATGCCAGTGTGAGCCGGGTGTAGGTCTGAGGTCTCGAGGTCTCTCCATGGCCAATGAGACCGCCTGTCAGAGCTGAGCACAAAGAGCTCTGAGCGCAATCGTCTCAAAAGAAAGACCTTTTCAACAGTTTGATGAAAAATACATGTTCAAATACACTTGAGTCACAGTGACAGGTCAGGGAAAAATGTGGTGCAGAAAACTAAAAAAGGAAGACGAGTGCCAGTGGGTCTTAGTGTTTTCTTGAAGTCATCATTAAGATGCAAATATTATAGCAAGAGAAAATGTCCAAAGGTTATACACAGAGAGATGCATGTAGAAACCAGGTGATGTAAGGCTTTATATAATTTTTTTTATATATTTAGTTTCTCTTGTCATGATGGGCTGTTCAGTCCACAAGTACATGTGCAGTTATCTCTTCTAGCATCTTGTATATAATCACAACAAGAGGCTTGGATGAGCTTAACTTTGTTGTAAAGATGCTAGAAAGGTGAGAACAGTTGTAATCAAACATGCATGAGTCAGGGCATAAACAGCAGACAGACACAGTTTATGTGTGCCGAGACAACCAGTTGGCTAAATAATGCATATTTCTATTAAACATCGAGCTGTATGATTACTCACACCTGCGTACACACACCTACATTATTGATGGCTATTCCCAAGATGACAGGCTGCTATGCGTTGAAAAAAAAAAAAAAGTGATTTGCAAAGTCGCAGCGGATTTAGAAAATGACAGCTAATGGTGTCTTTACTCAGGCTCAGGGGAATTAAGATGGAAAGTGACAGAGTATACTTATAGAGTGCACTATACAGAATGTACTGTAGGTCAGATTAAGCTCTTTAAAACATGGTGCCTGAGGAATAATTCAGATGATTAGGATTTTACAGATAAAAATGATCCAGGAAGCCTGTACACTGACTCAATGCAAAACTGTGCATCTGCCTTAAACTGTATTCATTCCACCGAGAAGTGGCAGCAGTGAGTTTGCAAGCTCACTTTAAAGTTTATCTTATTGTGGAAACAAACACTCGAAACTCCATCTGTGCTGAGAGTGCTTTCTTGAAAAGGTTATTACCTTTGTGGTAATGGTTTATAGAGAAACCTTCCTCTGAAGGGAGAATAATAGTTCACTTTCAGAGACAAGTCTTCGCTGGAAGTGATGTAGCAGCCAGAGAGCTACATGATTAGAAGGTCAATAAAGCCTGAAACACACTCACGCAAGAATTAAAATGGATTTCAGGGTCAATAACACATCATCACAGCTATTATTTTTTAAAGCAATGAGCACTCATTACACATTTGCATGACTGCAGTGAATAATGAGTTCCTGTTGGTCATCTATAATGATCCTGCATTGTCTCACTTATGTAAATAAAGGTTATTCAAACAGAAAATTCTTTGGTGTAAAAAAATCTGCTACAGTCTACCATCTGATCACAAGACAAGACAACAGGGGGTTCATTTTGAACTTGTAGAGGCACTGACACAAGCAGATGCACACACACACACACACACACACACACACACACACACACACACACACACACACACACACACACACACACACACACTAACATTTACTCTAACCATTACATGTGTAGCCCCACTCTTATTATAACCCTAAACTTAAACCTGTATTAAGATGTTATTCTTGATAACTTGGGGGCAGAACTCCATGACAAGCTAAAGATCACAGCATGGAGCAACATTAATCTGGAGTCATGTTTCTATCCAGTTTACAAATGCAAGTCTAATATTCACATCTCCTTTTAACTCTGTTTTGGTCTCCACCAGCTCCTGAGGGAAATATCTGGATTGGGCTGACAAGTTTGTGTGCACATGATTACTTACCAACATTTTAACAAATGTCTGGTCAGATATATTGACCATATTATTTCTTACTTCTCACCCTGAATGGACCAGTACATAAGAACTGGTTTGTGTGGTGAAATCTTTTTTAATTCTTGAACACTCATGTTATGGGTTGATGAGTTTGAACTTATGAAGAGTTGCTACAACAAGTTTGCTGGATGCTTCAGTGTGTTCACTAGTTAGTCTCTAAGCAGTGATTCAGACCAAAAACAATTATGGGGCTGCGCTGGTGTATTTGGAATAACAGAAAAAGTACCATTTTATCTTTCATTTCAATGATCACAAGGTAAATTGGCATTCACGCTACGAAGTAATCTACCAGGAAAGTGTGATTGATCACTGCTAGGCCTTGCCAGATGACATGTCGCAATGCAGAAAAAGTTGAGCCTGGTTCAGGTTTTTTTTGCTGGAGCCCGCTGCGTTGGCGCCCCATGTTACACTGATTGACTGGCTCTATTCAAATGAATAAGAGGGTTGCATTTTTTCATGCTTGCCCAAGTTGTTCTGAACACATCTTAACTTTTTTCTTTAGTACTGGGAAGGTGGTTTACAGTGGGTTCCTCCCTCCAACAAGTCAGAAATGACGAAAACGGTCAGTTTGAAAGGTGCTAACTCGCTCTGCAGCAAAGTTGGATGATGATTCTCTGTGGTTTCCTCACTAAAAGACATTCCCCTCTGACCACATGTAGTCATTTGACCCATTGTTATTCTAAAAGCATTGATTAGTACAGCTTTAACCTAACTACGATCTAAAACAATAACCAAGTCTTAACATTGAAATGTAATGATTTACACACACACACACACACACACACACACACACACACACACACACACACACAATGGATTAAAGTAAAGTGTTAGTGGCAGGATTGTTCAGATGTTAAATCCCTGTGATGTTTGGGTGTGAAACAATCAGCGCTACAACAGAGCCATGACTCATCCTGTAACTGGAATCAGAGATGCCAAGTAATGGAATCATTCTTCAGAATCCGTCTGCATGGATTTATCACAGCTTGACTTCCACAATTACTGCCGTTGTCGTAGAATCCAGACGCCGCGTGACGTCGGCAACAGCTTGGTTCAGCCTGAACAGGCGTTGCTGTCGATGGAAATGTTTGCATTTCACAGCCTGGCGTACAAGTTTTAAGAAATTTATGAATCTCCTTCAAAAGTATAGTTCCTACTGGAGTCGAAGAGACATGGTGAAGGAAAGCTTAATATAAAACAACCACAGTTTCATGATATAAGCAATATACCACATTAACAGATATGTAGCAGAAGTGACATAAGAACAGGAGGAAGGATGAACGGAGGAGCTGTGGGACAATAGGAGTAAACAGGGGAGATGATTGTGGCTGCCTCGCTGCTATTTGGAGCTTTTAGTCACTATCCAGTTCATCGACTGGATCCAGACCCGCCAGCCAATCACAGAAGAGCGAGTCAGGACCTGAAGCCGCTTTTAGCTTGCAATCAACACCCTGCAGATGTTGTGACTGTGGGACACGGCTCACATACAGTAGACATCGGATAAAGTAAGCAGATGCCATTTTTCCTGCGTTCTAGCTACTGGTGATATAAGTTTCTCTAACCAGCCTGCAGGTACACGATAAAAATGTGAAGCCCTCTTTTTCTTTTTTCTTTGTTTGTTTTGTTTTTCTTGTTTGACAGATAACAGTTTCTGCCTTTGGCAAGAAATGTGAGAAAATACTGTAAAATCAGACTGAATTTATGAAGAAAGTGTGTTTTTTCTTGATGCCCAGCTTTTGGTTTGTACCGTGTAAAACTCCCAGCATGCTCCTAAATATCTGGAGAGGAGTTGCTCATGAGCCCCGCAGAGGACTATCAGTTTGTTGACAGCAGCAGTGCCGGGGGTATAGATGACTGTTGCTGTTTCTATCTCCTAAATCTCCCTGAACATTGTTTGTGTGACAGGTGTGTGAAATCTGTGAGGTGGCAGTGTCAATCAACATCAACACTCCTCAGCAAAGTCCTGCAGAAATGCTTTTTTGCGATGCAGCTCTTGTTTTTAAACTTTAATCTTCAACTTCTACAAAATTGATCAGAATCTAGTCCGAATATGTGCGCAGAAGAAGAAGAAGAAGAAGAAGAAGAAGACACCATGGGATGAACTAATAATGGTCCAGCTGCAGACAGAAGATTGTTCTCTGCTGGATATTAAACTGCTACAACACTTTCCTGGGAGCTATTCCCAGCACTCCCTAATGAAAGCAATCACACAAAGCAGAGAAAAACACTAGGTGAAACATATAAAAAGTAATTCTAACTGGTGCGACGTCTTAAAATTGTTAGTTTTTCTACACTCACTGCAACATAACAAGTGTTACTAACATTACACTTTGTTTTCTTATTGAGAAAGCTGGGTATGTTTGTCGACTTCATATTAGATTTAGATTCAGTTTACATTTTTCTCCACTCTAAATCCAATCCATATCTCCGACATGAAAAGTCTCAATTTTAGATAATTGGTTACAGTGTTAATATGTTACTCTAATACGCAGAGTCTTGCCTGAGGCGCAAATAAGACAAACAGTAACGAAAACGATTCATCATACATAAACTAACTGTATCTGTCACATTATGTGGAGGCGAGACCTTGATATATGAGTGCAAATTTATTCAGTGTGATTATTTTTTTAAATTTGTAAAGGATCAATTTAACTTGCCATTTTTAATCTGCTCTGACAGCACTTGTATAATGAAAAGTTTCATGCGTCATTACAGACTTTTCTTATGGAGGTTTTGAACAAGCAAAGACGAAAAAAAAAGGGAGTGAGAGGAATTCTAAACGTCCAACAGACACTGTGATATGTTTGCCAAGGTGTAACATTGAGTTTTGGTGGAGACTGTGTCAGAGAGGTTTTGATTCAACTGTGGCAGTTTCTGAAGCTGCCATTTTTGGGGGTGTAAACTGTGCTGTTTTATAAGATGCAGCCAACTAATATTTCCACTATAAGCAAAAAGGAGAAGCATCCTTTAACATAGTGCAGTCCAGTAACTACAGCCTCAAGAAACTGAGCAATGCAAAGCTTCACAGAGGTGACATGAATTCCTTTGTCTCTGTACTGGATCGTATTGTACAGTGGTTGTTTGATAGGTCTTGTTGACCTCTAAAAAAATTTTTTTTTGCAGAAAATATCCACTTATTTACTTGTGATGGATGAATTTCCTTTTTTTTTTTGCCTCATTCAATTTTACCAGCTGCCTTCTACACACAGTATATCACAGCAAATTATTATGTTGACATTCACAAAGCATTTTAACAACACATCGGATGATAGATTTCTTCACACCCAGCAAGTGTGTGGCCTAAGACAGTGGCCAGTGGGTCTGTAGCCATGCATCACCAGACAGAATAAGGCCATGTCAAGCAAACTGAGGTGAAGGACATTTTAGAGAAAAGTAAGTCGATTCAAACTATTCAGCTGTGTATGTGGAGCACAGGTGGGCAATCAGACAGCAGCATATTGCCCGGTGGCTTTATCCTCCCCGGGTTGACAAGGCAAGTCATTTCTGAAGCTGTGGGCTTCACCCTGGGGAGCTGACATCCAGGCTGGCCGGGAGCAGAGCACAGCAGATGCTTTGACGGAAGGAGGAAAGATGTAAAACGATGCAAGGATCAAGATGTGACCCAGACAGGAAATACTGACAGAGGATGTCACTTTTTCATTTAAAATCTTTTACGGAGAACCTTTTTTGAGTAGCTTAAAGAAAAGAAAAAAAACCCCACATTTAGTTAATTGAATTGAATCAACATTTAGATTATGACTATTGGTAGAAAAATGAAAATGAGAGGAAAATCTCTTTGTGTGGAGTCATCTCTCCTGGATTTAACACTTACTACTGCTCTTCATATCTAGCCAGAGAAAATACAGGTCTTCTTGTCAGTTTAAATAAATGCTCATACTAAAATGCCAGTTTTCTGTCTGAATCAATAGGTTGAATTCTGTTCAATCAAACTGATTTCTATAATTAGTATAATATTAAACTATAGAAATAAGTGGTTTGAATAGCTCTTTGGAAGGGTGTAATTTTAGTTTCTGAATGCCTGGCAGAGGGGGTTGTGAAGACAATATCCATGGTAGAAAAATAGACCTTAATTATGAGGAAAACTTTAATTACATAATGAATTTATTCCAATTAACAAGATACATGGCATGTTGGGCTTTTCTCCATCGCCCACGCAGACACTCACACAGTTATCACCAGGAAATCCAGAGAATTACACGGATTAATATATTGCATATTGTATGCAAAAACACATACAACATACAGAACATCCTAAACATCATTTCTCCATTGCATTAGCAATATGAGAGGGTTCAATTAAGCAGCAAATACGAGGACTTTGCCATTAACATGACAAAAAGGATGCTGCTTGACATATGGTGCTCCATCTACTGAAATTACAACAGTGCTTGACTGAATACTTTATAAACAAAGAGGCTTAAAACGCACTATACCTCTTGGAGATGAATGAGTCTTTGTTATGAAATTAGGTGAACACCTGTGAGCTTCAGTCACCAGCAGGGTTCAGTTACCTCTTACATGGCGACTGTTCCTCTGAGGTTTATCTAAGTAGCCTACCAATATGAAAAAGAGGGGCTGTTTTAGGCAGTTGGTCATCGCATTGTCTCCCATCTGGCTCCATCAGAAGAGGTACCATAATGTAAAGGTCCTCATCAGTCAGTAGGCTCCAACAATAACTGCCTCCGTTTCTTTGGACGGTCTCCTGTCCGTTACCAAAAAGTTTATCATCCCCTCTGACTTTATGAGAAGGTTGCAACCCAAGAAAAATATGCCAAACACCACCGTGAGGGACAGCACGCACATGACGGCTATCTGGACCACCCTCATGATGAAGAGGCTCCTCTCATCCGGAGCGGCGGCCACAAAGCCATTATCAGTCACCACGGACGAAAAGTTGCAGCAAAAAAACTCCTCTGTCTTATTGATCAGTCCGCCCTCCGTTTGGTTGAAACCGGTGTTATTCATTTCCACTTTTGTTTGTAGTCTTTTTTTTTTAAATCAAACTTTCAGTGCGAGAGACGTGAAAGGCGGAGAGGGAAAGACGCGCCTGGCACGATCCCAGAGAAATTGTCATCAAGTGGAAAGTAAAGACGATGAGGCGGCGAGTTGGAGAAGTTCCGTCAAATCAAGCAGCGCTCTTCTGGAGTTTAACAGGCTGCTTTGGCATCGCATTACTGGAGGTTTCATGTGCTCTGTAGCCAGTTTCTAAGCGGAGTGAATCCACCAACCCGCGGTTAAATAGCCAGACTGTACCTGCCTGCGTTACACCGTTCAAGTGACAGGACAACACGGCAAGAGCGCCACCATACGACCAGACTGCACGCGCATGTCCAGTACATGGTGTACTGTGTTTATTATGCATGTTTGTGTGTATGCAGTCTGCTGCAACAGCCCATCTATCTATCTTTCTTTCTTTCTTTCTATCTATCTATCTATCTATCTATCTATCTATCTATCTATCTATCTATCTATCTATCTATCTATCTATCTATCTATCTATCTATCTATCTATCTAGCTATCTATTATTGAACCTTTAAAAACTCCTCATAATTTTGTAAAATTACACTAATTCAGCCGTTTATATGTGTTGTCACTAATGATAACTGATCAGTGTCACAGTCTTGTGCTCTAAATTAGTCAGATTTTGAATCATGAAAACAAATAAATGTCTATCCATTATTATAATTAGTCATAATTTCACCATAAGACTATGCCTTGCACATCAAAGCAATGCAAGTTCATCACCTGTTTCTTTTTTTTAACTTTGCTGCACATTTTTCTGGCAGCTGCTCAAAGCCATGACATGAAAAAGTTTTCCTCCCTCTCTGAAACTTTAGAGGAACCAGGACATGCACTGACATCTAGTGGAATCTGATGTGGACACAGTGAATAGGGTTAGGGTTAGTGAAGTTAAATTCATATCACAGTGCACAGACTGCAGCGTTAGCTGTTGCATCATAGTTGGGTTGAGTGAAATAGCAATAAAAGCTTGAAAGAAGGCACTTTGCAGTCTGTTGCTGTGGGTGATTGAAAGAACACTCAGGCTTATCATGATTTGCTGAATGTTAATTAAATGCTGGGCTCAGATTTGATCTACTACTACATTGCCCAGAGGCCAATGCAACACTGGAGGCCTCTGATCAGTAGCAGCAGATGGCAGCATTGTTCAACATGATTTACCTAAGGCCTGTGATGTCTGCTACACAACAAGTCAATCTGCATATTTGAGTTAATTGGTCTGAAGACACACACATACAGGTAGGTAACCTGTGGGTGATCATTATGCTGCTGATTTATTTAACCTCTGCATGGGTGTAAATTACTTAACTCAATCTAGGTTCTTCCCCTTGTTCATAATGTGAAAACAAATAGTCTGAAGATTTACTGGATAATTCTTGTATGCATAATGATGGTCAAATTTAGCACTCAAAACAGGAAGTCATAGAGTTTTCATAATAAAATGCTGTATGATTTGTATTAGTCTACACAAAGAGAGAGATGACACAGGGGGTCATAATCTGATGTCACTGTATTATGGTTGGCTTAAGATAAATGAAAGGCAAAATGTATATGCAAAGTTTGATTTAATGGATTAATCAGTCTAATTAGATTTAATCTCAAAAATACAACAACTTTAAGCAAAAGTAAACTTTTATGAAGCAAGAAACTGAAATAAAAGTGTAAATGCAACTAAAAGGGGAGTTCTGAGACGTTTGATATATTTTCAGTCAGAAAAATCAAATTAACAACAAACAGGACAACAACAACAACAACAACAACAACAACAAAAAACCTTCAACACAGTTACGCTGATGTTTTTGTCTCTCTCTTGGGAGTTTGTATGAATTTCTGCATTAAGCCTACTTCTGGCTAATTGGAAACAATAATAAAACATTCTAAATAAAATGTATTTTGCACGTATTACTGTAAGTATTATTATTATAAATACATATTATTTTTCACGTATTAGACTAAAATGACTAAACTGAACGCTACACACAGTGTTTTACCTGTGGTGGTGATGGTGGTGAGAGCTTCTCTACAGTCAACGCGCCTACATTTACCAGACGCCGGTGACGCTCGACTTCAAAAGCGTTTCATGACGGACGTCGCTGTCAGCCAATCAGAGAGGGGGAACGAGACATTTCCAGGTCGCTCTCAGCTGAGGTTAGATTGTGCTGAATATTATCTCGCCTGTCGTCTTACCGTTATAATATTCAGTCGGAGAACAGGTGCGCGCTGAGAAGTGGTTCTACGTTGACCGCATCGGCGTCTAAACGAAAGGGGGACAATTCCTGGGGACGGTTCGCGTTCGCCGGTTTACTGCGGCGTTGAGGACAAATCATATCAGTGAGTCCAAACAGGTACCACGAGAGGTATAGCTGGACGGTCAGTATCACGCCGGATTGTGGACTACTCTGTGCTGAGATGGACTGTGACTTAAGTGTCATTTTGAGACGTTGACCATTTGCAGGAGCAATTTACCCAGTTCAATTCTGCCGCTAACTGTACTGCACTGTAGCCTATATTGGGTCATGTTGTCTGCGTTCAACACGTTGCCTGAGAGCGAGGCTGGATCAGGTCACTGGTTCACTCCATCCATAATTTAGGTAAGCAAAGAGTATCCTCGTTTTCTGATCCAGCACCACACCTTCCATTGGTAAAATCATGCCACGGTCTTTTTTTGTTTTTGTTGTGCTGTACACATCACAACACGTAACGGTGATCACAATGATGCTGGGATGATGATGCTTTTATTTTGACATTACGTTTAATCAAGGTTACCGTGTGTTGTATTTGCATAGCATCAGTTGAGAATGATTGTTCGTTGGTCAACTGCTGTTGTTAGTGTTTTTTCGTCTTATTCCGGTCAAATCCCATAATTTATAAATCAATATATAATGTACATGCACATGAATGAAAGATGGATAGAGCGTGTGTGTGTGTGTGTGTGCGCACACATATCACACCTTTAAATCACCTCAGTGAGAATTATGAATGTAATATTTTGTATTTTCTGATGGTCAAGTGTGTCACAAGCCTTTAAAGAGCACACCTACATATTTTTGTGTTGTTTTGGTTATAAAACAAGCTTCAGTCATTGGCCTAATGGGCTTATTGGGATAAGCTCTATAATCACCCGCTGTTCCTGGTAGGGCTAGGTATAGATTGGCATTTTTCAATACTCATGCCAATATGATACCTAAATTTTGGCACTGCTACCAAAAAAAATACTTTTTTTCAGTATTTTAAGTTGAGGAACATTTTTTCCCCCTACAAAACTCAGTGTCTATGGTTGTATAGTACATTTTCACCTCAATCACTCAATGCTAATTTTCAAGTCTTGTCAGGTTTCAACACCTGGTGCCACCGACACAATTTGCATGGCGCTCACAAAGTATTGATGTTCGATACTCAGCTCTACTTGCTGCTTGTCACAATGGAGACGCAGGTGGTGTTTGCGACTGGAGGATTGCTGGTTTGAATCCCTAGCTGGACTGGTCTGAGTGTGAATGACCTCTCTCTAGCTCTGCCTTGATGTACCCATGTGCAGCTCTCTTTGACCGCAGTCAATCCGTCAGTGGTCAGCAGCAGATGACTATGGTTTTGCCTCGGCTGCTTCAGAGAAAGTTAATGAGTGGGGGTGGAGGAAAAGGAGCACTCAAACCTTGCCTTTTCTTTCAGTTGGCCGTCATACGTTTTCTTCTCATGTTACTGTTATGGTTTCAGTGTCAAGTGTTGATCCGTGTCATGTCCAATTATGTTACTGTAAAAAAAACAATTGGTTACCAATAAAAACACTCCTGTTAAATGGTTGAGGAATATGTTATTCAGCTCATAGCCAAGCACCAGACATTTCACAACAAAGAGTGTTGTTAACAACACAATTAACTGTCACTTCAAGAAGCAGTTAATAATGCCTGGTGGTTTACACTTATCTTTAAAGGCCCGGTAAAAACAGCGGCTTTGTCAAAGCTGGAGAGACCTGTTTATAGAGCAGTGCACAGCAGATAGGAAATATTCATCTGTGCAGATGGTTGGACTAATTGACTCAGACTTCTAGGTGCCGAGACTCCAGCAAGCTGCCGGTAGCACCGTTGGTGGCACCAAACCCAAACATGCCTCAGCCACTGACGCACAAAAAAGCAGATGGTTAGAGATGCAAACAGACATCATAAGACAGACTCATCATTGATCTGTCTACGATGTGAATGGAGGTGATATGCTGCAGACAGACTTGGATTTCCGCCTGTTTTACTGAGACCATTTTGTTGATCGCACTCATTATCTGGGGGCCAAGACTGCATCCATGGATTTGGCTTAGAAGTCTGTGAATGGTGTGTAAATTCACTGAAATCATCTGCTGCACTGTGGTCTGAGTCTGAAGCTGTGAATGCAGCTGGACAGAGACTGCCTTGCTTGTGAATGAGATAAGAGTTAGCCCAGGGCAGCAATGTCAGACCCTGTGATGGACATTTAGACAGCGAGCTGAGAGGACAGTGTGTGTGTGTGTGTGTGTGTGTGTGTGTGTGTGTGTGTGTGTGTGTGTGTGTGTGTGTGTGTGTGTGTGTGTGTGCATGTGTGCGTGTGTGCGTGTGTGCGTGTGTGCGTGTGTGCGTGTGTGCGTGTGTGTGTGTGTGTGGAGTGCAAAATCATTACCATGCTGCATGTGAAAGATAAGGAAATCTGTCAGATTGCCCACAGGAAAAGCTGTAGGCTTTCTCTACTTGTAAAAGCAAAGGGTAAGGTTAGTTATTATTCATACATGCATTAGCAGTTATTTTTAGTATAATATGTGTAATCTTTTGAGCATATGTAACCACTGGCTTTCACTCATGTCATGTGCCACAACATCTTAGGTTAAAATCAAGCTGTGAACCTTTAACCTCTCTTATACTGATTGTACTACACTGTGTGCTGTTTGTTGTAACCTGTATTTTTGTTATGGGTGTCTAAAATGCTACTGGCTACTTGTGTATTTGATTCTCTTTGCCTGAAAGCCCCCCCCCCCCCCATCACTCCCATTCCATTCTCATTATACTTTCATAAGCCTTTCAGTCAACAAAAACCTATAATTTCAGTCAAGTAGAAATCCTGTTTGACAGAAAATGATGTTGTGTGTGTTTTTTTTTAATCAGAAATATTGTGAGTCACACATCCCAATGAGCCAATGAGATATCTAACCTCCACAAATTGCCTCTGGTATGAAAGCCTCCCAGATGGTTTTAGCAGCACTGCTGATGAAGTGGGAGAAGTCTGGAGAGGGGAAATGAGCAGTCACTCATCCTTTCAAATGGAAAATGGTCTGGGGTCAGTCCAATGTTGGAAGCTGGGTGTGACCTCCACTGCACCACCATAAAGCTGTGTGTGTGGTCACCAGAAAACACTGACAAGTTTGTTTTTAATCTGTCCCACTTAGTACATATCGTCACAACTAGGGACACATCAATCCATCTTTTTCTCTTCCTGATATGATTCTGATACCTTGACTGCCAATATTGATTTCTGATCTGATGCCGGTGCTTGTCTTCTTCTCAGATTTGAGAGCTGTTTGCTATTCTGTGTTGGAACTCACTGAGATCATTTTTAACATGATGCCAGGGATTGCTGTGGCACTACAAACTGAGTTTGCCAGCCGCCAGGACTAAATGACTGTAATTGATAGTGGACGCTGGAAAAATGTCATGATTACACTGACAGGACAAAACTGCTCTTAATGTGGATCTGTCACGTCTGGCCGATATCAGATCAGCTCAGTATGGTCAGCAGCGGCCCGGATTACGATACGATCAGCACGTCCTTGTTCACTGCTCTTAAAAAAAACAAAACAAATTTAATTTATTTTTTGGGCACTTTGATGCCTTCATTACAGACAGTGGAGAGAGATGATGAAATGGGGGAGAGAGAGATGCAACAGAGGTCTCTGGCCAGACTCAAACTGCGGAGGTTGCGGTTCATGGTTGAACCCTTGAGTTCCAGAGGACGCACTGTATCACAGTATCTGCTTGGACGTGTTGTCTCCCCACAGTGTGTCTGTCTAATTTATTTCAGCTTTTGTGTAATGTCACTGTTACGGCACCATGTGTTCTGGGTGTTTTTGTCCTTTCCCTGTCCTGTCTCCCCTGCAGCTCCGCCCAGGCTGTTCTTGATTACTCCATGGATGCACCTGGCCTGAGCAGGAAGGCTTTAAAAGCTCTGGTGCCAGCATCAGAAGGGCAGAGGCTTGTAGCATGGGGACTGCCGGGTTTGCTGCCTCTCAGCCTGGGGCTTTTGTTGTGTTCTGATTTTTGTCTCTTTTTTTTGTCTTAATTAAATGTCCTGGTCATTTTGCATATTTATGTTAAATAAACCCTTTGTTATTTTAGAGGTGTCTTGTGAGTCTGATCTGGGTCACTGGTGGAGTGTTGTGCGCCCCTCAGGGCCACCTAAGGGTGGTGTGTAACATCACGTTGCACTATTAAAAAGTAGAATAAACAGATGGAAATATGCCAAGTAATATCTGATTGTGTAGAGCCGTGAAATGCATTAAGTGAAGTCTGAAGGTGATTACTGAGGCAAATATTGATCTACTTTGAAAGTAGTTCCTCACACATTTTGCTGAGATCACATATCTTCATAAGTTGATTGTTTTTCATCACGAAGGCTTAAATATTTGTGATGCTTTATGTTGTCATTAGATTTATGTTAATTCCATTTTCTTATGTTTTCTCTCTCCCCTGTAGGATGACGCCTCTCAGTCAAACCTGCTCGGTTTCTCACGTCGTCTCAAGAGTTCGAACAGTTTGTCAGCAGACTCCTGAGCGCTCACTGTGACCCTCCCTGTTTGGCTGCCCGGCCGACATCCCGGGGAGGTGATGCGACGGTTCGTGTACTGCAAGGTGGTGTTGACCACCTCTCTGGTGTGGGTGCTGGTGGATGTGTTCTTGCTGCTCTACTTCAGCGAGTGTAATAAATGCGATGATAGGAAAGACCGCTCGCTGCTTCCTGCCCTCCGAGGTGAGTCCAGATCAGTGCTGCAACACCTTTCGTTCACAGAATAGACGTCAGTAAAGGTTCAGGAGTCCATGAGATATGAGTTACACAAAGTCTCAGACTGGACTGCTTCATCCGCTCTGCCTTTCCTACTCCCTGTGTCTTTAAGCTTTAATGGTAACTGTGACATTTTTCACTTCATTTGTCCTTGAAAATGAAGATTCTGTGGAAGTTGTTTAGTGGGTGGATTTTAAGAGTTTCCCTGAGGAAAATCTTGAAATTTGGATTTCAAGGGCGTTAGCAGCTATTCAAAGGAAATGATTTGGATGATGATGATTTGATATGGTTTTCCATTTGTCATGTTAAATGGAGTTAATCCAAAACCACCTTGAGAAATTGTAGTTTTTTGCATCTGTAATAACTTTTTTTAGTTTAATTTCTCAAATGAAATCAAATTATAATAATATCTTCGTTAGGCATATTTGCAAGTGTGTGTCCTAGAGAGAGAGAAATTGGAGTTCCTAAACTCATGCTTAAGGACCATTACATGGTTTTGCATGTTTTTGACAATGACATTACAAACCACTCCATGTTTCTGCACATGCTGCACAGACAACTACTTCTAGTATACATCCTCTACCCTTCCTTTTGTATGACATGTCTCTTTATCACTGTGTGCTCATGCAGCTGAAAGCGCAGCCTGATTTGAGGCACACAATGAAAAAGTAATTTTGACAAAAAATAAATAGAGACTCTGCAAAGAGATTTTAATGTTGTACTGAATCCAGGAGCACACAGAGGCCTGCACTCTTGAAAAAAAAGTGGGCCAGGCATGTTTTAGCTTTTAGGTAGTACTTCCTCTCATGACATAATGAAAACCTAATCAAAGTAAGTACAGGATTAATGTCTATTTGCCAAGCAATCAGTGTTTTGCAGTGGATGAAGTGAGATTCAGACAAGCTGTAGGCTTGTACAATGGTCATGATGTTGTTAATTAGAATTAAAAATAAATCACAGAATATCTACAGTTCTTGAATGTACCAAAGAACAGGTTTCTGCCATATTATCAAATTAGGGAACATGCACTCGGTTTTCTCTTTAGGCAATCTGTGTGTACCAATGTATTTTGAAGATTATGAGCCATCTTAAAAAAAGAGTTTTAAGAAATTTCCCCATATTGTAGGTTTACTGAATTTGATAACCCCATTTTATAAGTGAGGCAACAGTTGACTGACAGTTACCCTTTTTGTTTTGATCTCGGCAGTTTTGATCTTGGAGGCTCTGCCCTTTGTTAAGGTTCACTCAGCCATGTTTGTGAACATAAGCTGTAGACTTAAAAAGTTCCCTCTTTTCACCTCAGTGTTAAACATAATTATCATCTGTCACAAATCCTATTACCACGATGAAGATGACTAATGCAAGAATAAAAAAATGCAAATTTGCAGTTATTCATTTAAAAAATTGCAAAACACTGTAATGATTCTGAGACTCTTTCAGTGTAGTGAACCTCTATCTCTAATTTGATTGCATTAAGATTGATTAATTTACCTTTGTTAAGTTTAAACCAGTGTGTGTGTATGTGTGTGTGTGTGCGTGCTTCTTGAGATCAACCTAAACCACAATACTGCTTTAGCAGAGTTCATTTCCTCACATGCCCTCAAGTAAGCAGGTTTCTAAGAGGCTTGCTAAGCTGCTTTTAAGGTTCGAATGAGGCAGAGCTGCCAGCTACTGAGACTGATTACCATGCAAAAGTCTAATGTTACACTGCTTACAAAGTAGATGATTTGCTTAATATATGATCTTGAGTGTTGAGAATTCTTTTTCATTCCCTGGTTTTGCCAGAATTACAGAAGCATTTTTGTAAGGTCACTCTATGGGTATTATTATTCAGTTATTGCTTGTGTACTCAAAACGTTACTGTTATATTTTAGATTAGATACAATAAAAAAAAAAGAAAGAAAAAGAAAATCATTAAAAATGCCACACAAGCTATTAACAAACATTTTAATACGTATATATTAGCATGAAGATTGAATTGCAGTCATGTTTCTGGCCACCTGACAACAACTCAACCCACAACCAACACTCACTTTCAGTGTAGCTCTGTCTTTAACTTACTTGCATTAACAGATTTTTTGGCCCCTTGGAGGCAGCACAAACAAGTTGTAAACACAACAAACACAACATTGTCATATAATTGCCTTATAAAGTTGTTATGGCGAGCTTGTTAGCACACAATTGCCTATTTACACATCCAGCAGACACATTAGCATTCAGTTGGAGTTGCGTTTCTGTCCACTTGATAAATGTAATTCTGATATTCACTCTGCATTCAGCTCTGTTTTGTGGTCCTCCTGAGAGAAATATCTGTCCCTTAAGCTACAAAACGCTCCACTGCGTTCCCAAAACGCCGAAAACAGCTGCCTGTGACATGTAGAACCGATGCTGATGATGATAGTAGTGAGACTGAACTAAAACGGCAAGTTGTGGGCATAAAACCAAAACAATGAGCTAAAAGATGCTGAAACGCTTCATAGATCGTTTTGTCTGTTTGCTGTTTGGTGCTGGGGTTTATAAGCTTGTAGGGGATTTATCAGAGCTTTTTTTTTTTTTAACTGGGAATGCCTGCATTCAGTGGTATGCCTGAGTTACTATGGGGCTGTTAAACCATAGAGAAATAAGATTAAATGTTAATATCAGTCATTTTGATTGATGCATGTTTAAAATGAATTCAAAGTCACTTAGCTTTGGGCTGACTTGCCCAAAGTTGCAGTATGATTTAATGGTTTGTAGTCAGTTTCTCCTCTATTGAATCTGTGTTGCACAAGGAGTCAGTGATCCCATGTTGGTCATTACCAGGTCGATAATGACCCTTTAAAGAATGTTTGTCATAAATTCCTGATAAGAGCAGGCACTTGACTCATGTCAGAGGTTTTCAGTTTGACCAGTCAACTTTATGGCCAGTCACTGCTGTCCATTGTGTTTACTTTGGATTTTACATTTGAAAGGATGTTGCATAGGCCACATGTAGGCACAGATTCTCGGCCACAGTGTAAACATATTCATTCCTCTGTTCTTTTTTGCACCACAGTCTGGTTAATTTAGTGTTTTGACGAAACCGCACAAGAGGAGTTTTGTTTTAAAAGTTTTGTTTTAAAAGTTTTGTTTCGAAGCGGTAACTCCAACAGTTTCGTAGTGCACTTCCATAAAGCTGGTGGATTTGGGAGACAGGTTAAAAAAAAGGAAAGCACAGTCCGAGATATCCTTACTTTAATCCCCAGTATATGTCAAGTTCCCAAAACACTGCATTGCAACTCAGAAGTGTCTTTTCATTATATGGGTTTCAAACATCTTTCAAACTCCACACAGACAGTTTGTATAGAAAACTTTCTGTTCCGTCTTTTCTCAATCTCAACCTGAGGTAACCCTGATGACATCGTCTGGGTTATTTTCTAAGACTTGAGCAAGCAAGCTCTCTTTAGAGCCACTTTAGATGTAATATGACAGTTTCCGCAGGCTGAGTAGCACTCATGATGAGTGACCTGACTCTTGTGTAAAATCACTTTAATATTAACACAGCTTAGAAAAATTCACCTGCTAAACTTTCCGATGAATCCTTCATAAGGTATTGATTTCCATCCACGACTGACTGTAGTGGGAATGTGTAAAAACTCGTCCTTCTCTTAGACATATTCTAGTTGCTTTTTTTTTTTTTTTTTTTTTTTTTTTTTTTAAAAGAGAGAGCACAAACCATGTATTACACTGGACCCAGATTGTGTTAACTACTACTGTTAACTATTAAATACTGTTAATCATCTTTAACTGTTAGCAGTTTTATCATTTTTAAGGAGAGCAGAGCAGTTTAACAACTTTCAATTGTGAAACTTCTTAAAAACTACCACTGGAATTTGTTTGTAAATAAACGTTAATTAATAATATAATAGATAGATAAAGAATAGATAAAGTTAATCAAAGTTACTCTAGTTGATCAATGCCATGTTTGGTCATTTGTTTAAATGGATGTTTTGGTGAAATACTGTGGTAAATGTTTCAGTACGTTTAGATTTTTCTCTGTATTTTAAAATAAAATGTTACAAAATGACCAGTTGATGGGTTTATAAAGATTAAATGAATTTGAATATTTTCATTATTTTCCACATTATGAATGTGATGAAAATCTTGCGAGCTGATAGAAGTATCGGGACACTCAGATGTCTTAGGCAGAAGCGTTTATTGAGGCTCAGTCGAGGAGAATAGAGATGAGCAATACAAGTTAACACTGTGTAATACCACCCAATTCTGAAGGTCATCTTCCTTACAGGGTGAACTCAAACCCATACAACACTTACTGCATATTAGAATAAGGATATTCTTCATGGGACCACAGCACCCATACATGTGAAGATTCCACTGGACAACAAATCCTAAACGTTATATAACCTAAGTCATGTTGTCTTTTTCGTGTAATACCTCTGTCCTCCTCACGGGAAGACTGTGTGCGTTACGTGACCCTGAAGGGCACCAGTATGACGACCGCTCCCTAGACCGGAGGCTCGGCCCATCATATCTTTACAACCTTGGTTGTTATGACAACTGCCATTGGGGACTGGGCCAGCTTGATTCTGTCAGTGTCTTCACAGCTATCCTTGAGACAGACAATGAAGTTTTGCTTTTCGGCAATACTTTTTATTACTAAGAAGTGACCTGTGGAAACACTGCCGAATAAATTTCCCTCAAAACATGAAGAAGTGAAAAATTCCTTCAGAATATATGAATAGTGTGTTTTCACGACCTGGTGGCAAAGCTTTTCCTGTAAAGTGAGATGAAAGTAGCTGGACGATGTTTGTTGCCAGGAGATGAAGAACTCAGAGCACAATTTGCATCCAGATTAGTGTCTGAGTCCACCTTGACGAGAGGAATCTTGAATCACGCGAACATGGATCAAAGCAGCTGGCAATCATAAAGACATTTCAATAGTGAAATAGCATAAAGCATAGACATGTTTTTTTTAGAGAGTTGTCCAAATGATGATCTTATACATACATGATGGACAAAGACACATGAAATCTCAGTGATCGTGTCTCAGAGGACTCATGACCTGTGAGTGTGAGGCGAACCTTTTCACTGTAATTGCTTGGGATAAAGCTGCAGGCAGGGACACTGAATTAGATTGATTGACCTGAGGACGGACAGAGCCACTGTTTTCTTCACAGATGATTGTGGCCATCTTTTTTATAATGAATCGTCTGTGTCAGGAGGAGATTGTGACGGGCTTGAAAAAACACCACAGAGAGTTTGTTTCCTATAGCTTCTCTGATCTGTGTGTTGCTAAACAAAATCAGATTTATTTAAATGTTTCTAGCCTTGATATTTAATCTGAGTGTTTGTATCATTTAATAGATGAACACTGAAACCTTTGGAAAGTACTTTGGCACAGTGGTGCTTTGTGCTAAATGCTAATGTCAGCATGCTAACATACTCACAATGACAATGCTAATATGTTGATGTCTAGCCGTTACAGTATTAACATTCACCATCTTAGTTTAGTTTCTGAGGGTTATGCAGATATTTAGTCATAAACCAAGGTATTGGATAAAATAAATGCAATTATTGACCTGGTGATGGTGCTAGGAGGGAAAAGTCAGGGGATCAACAAAGTGATTACAACTCGTCTTGTTAGGCCTGTGAACATTTGTACCAAATTATAGCAAAACATCCAAGAGTTGTTATTCAAATCTTTCACTCAAAACTACAAACATCAGCCTCATGATGACGCCGGAGGAAAAGTCAAAATCACCAGAATCGTTGGGATTCATCGTCTGGAAACCATGAATGTTGGTGCAAAATTCAATGGGGATCCATGTTATAGTTGTTGAGGTATTTCAGTCTGGACCGACACTGAGATTCCTAGAGCCACACTGTTAGCATGTCTATAAAGATAAAAAGGTATTTAGGGTGAAGAAGGAAAGATCAGTAGCTGAAGAAAACTAAAGTAGTCTCTGCAGATTCACTTCAGCAGAAATGGAAAACATCCTGTTTCATTTTTTACAAGGTTTATACAATGTTTAATGTGAACCATATTATTTCAACGTAGTATTCACAGTTATGTTCGGCTGTTGCGTTTATCACATCGGGGTTTATCCATGCTTGAAAAATATGAATTTGTCATTTTAGAAGCTTCAAATTGTAACAAAGAGATGAAATATTGTGCTGTGGTTTGCCTTGTTATTTCTAGGCCTGAGGACTGTCTCCTACAACATTCACAAAGTATTCTCTCTGATTGTTCTCATCTGACAGCACTGTTCCACATCTTATTCAGTGGTAATCCTTTTTTTATAGTCAGATTAAAATATGTATAATCTCGATTCTTTAAACGATGTGTAGGATTAGACTGTTATCTCATGGCGGTGCAAATAAATTGAAGCCGACTCAGACGGGTGTTGATGGTTTGCTGGATGTTTTGCTCGTACAAGATGTTTCCTGAACATTCCTGATCTGAGTTTTATCTGTATAGAGTGATTGGTTGGACAGGCTGAGCATGTGTTTGACAGATACTTTGTTCAATCATCCAGCTCAGCTCCCGAGCTGCGTCCATCAGATTTTAGGCCAGCGTCCAAATGGAGAGTGTCAGCAGCAACCATAAAGAAAAGAGCAGGAGGCTCTCAGTCCAGCCGACACCAGCCCGTCTGCGAGAGGGGTCGTACGGAATCCTCTTAACTTGGAGCTGTGCAGCTGATAGGGACTGTGCGCCCCCTTTTCATGAAAATCACTGCCTCTGCTCTGAGAGATTATTAGAGAGAGAGAGGGGGAGAGAGAGAGAGAGAGAGAGAGAGAGAGAGCACATTCATAAATCCATGGGAGGTTATTTACCTACGGTGAAAGGAGCGGGCTCTGTGCAGCAGCGACAACAAGAGCAGCAACGGCAGTGCTGATGTTTTGCAGGCATTTCACTGTAGGAACATGTAGCAAAAGAGACTGTAGCAACCGCAGCAAGGATTTTGCTTTCATACACCTTTTTTTCATCTATTAATACATTCTCCTAAATCTCGGAATTCAAAAAATCCTAATAGATTAAATTAAAATTAAATATAGCTGCCACACTGTACAGCGCTTAATACCCAGTCAGCTCAAGCCACAGCAACCAGGAGAGAGCTTAAGCAGAGCCCCTGCACTGTCTGTATTAAATGTCTTGCGCTGTTTTTCACATCCTCTGATGTGTGATGTAGCATTTTTTTTCCCCCCCAGACTGTAATAGTGCAAGTAAGAAAGCTATTACATTTTCTAGGTGTGTGATGTTATAAAGTGTAAGCAGACAATACCATACTCTTTATATGTTCACATCCCATACAGAAGCCTCTAGTGCAAAAAATGCTGTTAAAACGCAGAATACCAGTTTGGTACATGCACACTGATCTGGAAAATGATGTTTTGTGCTGTGGCTTTTTACAATTAGAGAAAATTACACTTTGCAGAACTCAGCCTGAAGAGAAAGATAATAAACCCTGCATGTGTGCATCTTACCAGGGCCAGATGCTATTAGTACAAAAGGGATCACTGACTGTTTCCTTTGTCATGGACTAATTTAGATTAGAAAAGATAATCTTTCCTGCTTAGAGCAGCAGATTGTATATTGCCATAAATTATCAAAGAAATAAATTTCTAACATATATTATGCATATCAAACTCCTGCACTGAACCTTCATTTATAGTCAAACCAGCACTATGTTTGTAATATATTGATTCAACTTGTGCACTTTTTCCACCTTTGAGTTCTTGAAAAACCACCACAACTCTTTTCTCTCCACTGGTAAGAACAGGGCGAACAGCCAACAGACTGAGGTCTGGGAGGTCAGTCAGTCCTCATTACTCTCAGTTCCATTAAGAGACGAGATGTAATTTGTAATTTAATTGGCTTTTATAACACAACAGTTCTTCTTGCATTGTTTTCCCATCAAGAAATAGTCTGTAAGTGATTTCTTTTACAATTTAGTTTGACATTAAGTGAGAAATAAAAAAAAAAAGAAAAAAAAAAAAAGCTAATGGTGGGTTTTCTATCTCATCAGATATCCTTGTGTTTTGCCTCTGTTCTGTTGCAGCAGTGATATCTCGGAGCCATGAGGGGCCAGGGGAGATGGGCAAGGCGGTGAACATCCCCAAGGACGAGCAGGAGAAGATGAAGGAGCTCTTTAAGATTAACCAGTTCAATCTGATGGCTAGTGACATGATTGCACTCAACAGGAGTCTGCCGGACGTGAGGTTGGATGGGTGCGTAAGCTTGGGTGTCTTCCAGATGCATGCTGGGACTCACTCTACTGACCCCTTTAACACCCCCCCCACACATACACACACACATACTGCACATCCACTTTCCAACAGACCAGTGTAACACTCAGTCCTCACCCTGCTCCTCCGCTGCCTGTAAACTTTGATACCGTTCATAATCATCACACATTGCAGGGGAGCTTGGTTTCCTCTGGGTTTTCAGTCATTAATGTGTGCAAACGTGTGTATGTCGGGTTCACTAGAAACTGCTCCAGTACTCAGACAAATTTATTCGATGGCTGAGCAAGGCAGCAGGGCTTCTTCATCTTATCAAAGGAGTCTCAGAAGGGTGACAGCGATAGTGATACAAGGTGCCGCTTTTGCAGATGAAATACTCCAAACTATCAAAGCAAAGTTATTCGGATGATTAAAATAAAATCTAAACTGAGTCCATTTGATGTCATTGGTATTAATAACAGCTCTAATTATGGGCGCCGTTTCAACGCAGAATCCATCAGAACCCTCAAGTGTGTACATTAGGGTTGACATTTGAATGGAAGTAGGGTTTTGTTTACTGTCATTCAAGATCCACTTGAGCACTTAATGAAAATCCAAGGAGCTATTTGTGTGAAACACGAGCACATTCATCTTGTGCTGCTGGTATGCACAGCCATCCGCCTCTCGTGGAGACATTATCCAAGTGATTCATGTTTGAATATTCCGAGTTCTCCACAGCACTTTCATTAAGTGGAAACCAAAGGCTCTGCCAGTCACATGAAAAATAGGCCACAAGAATGTCTTTTTTTTTTTTTTTTTTTTTTCCACACCTACGTAATACGCCTATACCAAGAAAATGCCAACTCAAGATGTTCTGCAGTGTGTGGAGAGGCAAATATAAAGATCCTTTTTGCCTGCATAGTGCAAAAGAAGACCAATATTACTAAGAAAAAGTGAATGTTCAGCTGATTGCAACTCCTCCAGTTTGGTCCATTATGGCTCCATCCTCTTCTCAATATAAATATTACAGCAGCTTTATTACAGAAGACAGCTTAGCCTTGCAAAACTTCACCAGCCGTGTGGTGTAAATTATCCAGAGCCTTGCAGAATTGCTAGTCGTTGCCTCTGCAGGGCGATAACATTTTGTCTTGAAGGCAACCTCCTGGCCTAGTTGTGTAAGTCACTGCTGTCTCTTTGAATAGACAGGACTGAACTAGCAAAGCTGTCTGCTGCGATGGCTGCTTTCACCCTCCGTCACCTCCCACCATTCCTCCTCCTGCCATGCAGGCCGCTCTGGCCGTCCACATCCTCCTCCTCCTCCTCCTCCTCCTCCTCCTCTGTAACGCAGCTCATTCTTTATTCAACATCACCCACTACAGCGCCGTCCCAAGTTTGCCACATTGTCACTCTTTGGCTTTCACAGACATCCCATCAACCCAAGGGCATGCTGACATAGCTGTCAAAGCTGGTTTTGCTTTTTCTACTTTCTTTGGAGATATTTGTCAGTAAATCTCCTATGACAATGTTTTTGCAGTGGCGGCAGCATTGGGTAGCAGCATGATACACTCTGATTCTGTTCTCAGACGCTTTTCATACAAGATAATGAGCTGCAGGAATAGACAACCACTGTGACTGCAGCTGGAATCCAACACTATAGTTTTAGCCTGGGTAAGTTAGAATTGGTTAGGTTTAAGTATAAGGATACGAATTGTTACATTATGGTATTAGATTAGATGCGAATGAGTTTAGTTTTGCTGCCACTAATGATTATTTTTATTGTCAGTTTATTTTTTCGAAGAATCAGTGACACATTTTGTCGATAAAATGTCAAAATGGTGGTTATTCAAAACATCTATATTCAATTTACAGTTATATTAAACATGTGAGAAACTCTATTCAGAAAATGTTTGGGATTCTGCTCAATTAAAGGATGAATGCATGACCAAAAATTTCATTATTCATTATTTACTTTTGAAATAATTGTTATTTGTAACAATCTGTTTTTCATGAAGTCTAAAAAAAATGGTTGCCAAGCCAGGGATCGGGACCCTGACAAGGGGCCCTGAGATGAATCTAAGGGGATACCAAATGATACTTATAAGTAAATATGATAAATAATACATAATAAAAAATATCTTTTCTCTCTTGCTCTTTTTTTTTTTATTTGTCTCTAATCTTTTTATCTTTTGTGAAATACTTCAAAGTTGTAACCCTGCAGGCCTCTGAAAATTGTTGAGAAGGGAAAATAACTCTTTGATTTTAACTGCTCACATTTTCAGGTCATAAATAGACACAGATTTATTATAAGAGATCTGAAACTGCTTCACGCCTGTAGCTCACGGTCATTGCATAATCACACCTCATGTAACTTTACTTTCTTCACTTCTGCTTTACCAAGTTAGCGACCGCTGTAGCCGAAGCTAATGGGGATCCGAATAAAGAATTCTAAGTTCCTTTTATTGTTCCATCAGCTGTAAGACCAAGGTGTACCCAGACGACCTGCCCAACACCAGCATCGTCATCGTGTTTCACAACGAGGCGTGGAGCACCCTGCTGCGGACTGTTCACAGTGTCATCAACCGCTCTCCCAGACATTTGCTTGTGGAGATCGTGCTAGTCGACGATGCCAGCGAGCGAGGTTGGTAGCACACACAGTGGCTAACAAGCGGCTCACAGAACGCACAGTGTCTGATGTCTGACACACTCACAGGTTTAACTCTGTAATCAAAGATACAGGATGTAGATTTTGAAGTAAAGGCTGACGATCATGTGAACACAGTAATCAGTGTGGAGACAAAACTCACTGAGTGTAGCTTTTTACCTCAGCAACAGGGGCAGTATTGACGACAATAAATGCACCAACTCAACTGAAATGTACGGCTGCAACTAACAATTGTTTTTGTTATTGTGGTTTTAATCTGTACATTATTTTCATCATTTATCAATTAACAGTTTTTAAATTAAGCCAGAAATTACTGATGACAATCAGTTAATTGTTTCATCTGAAATACTACTAATAATAGTAGTAATAATAGAAAAAATGCTAATCAGAATTCCCCGCAGCCCAAGCTGACATATTTAAATGTTTTGTTTTGTCTGACCAGTTGTTCCAGCTCTTACTCTGCAGGCAAACGTTTGCTGGAGTGTATGCTCTTCTGTTTCAGACTTCCTGAAGAAGAAGCTGGAGAACTACGTGCGGACCCTGGAGGTGCCAGTGAGGATCCTGAGGATGGAGCAGCGCTCGGGTCTAATCAGAGCCAGGTTGAGGGGCGCGGCTGCCACCAAAGGTCAGGTCATCACCTTCCTGGACGCTCACTGTGAGTGTACCATCGGCTGGCTGGAGCCCCTGCTGGCCCGCATCAAAGAGGACAGGTAGGAGACGAAATGGACCAGGATGAATTTGTTAAAGTTAATGCTGATATTTAATGCACTAATATAACACCATGAACATATTGTACGTTTTAGGAGCAGTGCACTGCGGTACTTCAGAGCGTCTCATTGTCAATCAGTGTAAATCTTTTTTGCCTACTCAGGTTTGAAACTTGCTTTACTAACACTGGTATTATCACATTTCACTTAAGTTGCATCATTGGCTGCTTGAACCGAAGCTCTAACTGAATACTGATGGGACAGCAAACTATCGGTTATGAATACACTGTTTGAGCCTGACACAGCTTATAGGAGACGATAATCATTTTTGCATTGTCTGCTTCTGCTGCTGCCTGACAAGAAAAGCTAGTTCCAGTTACTGTAGTTGTCTCTGTGTTAACTCTGCTACAAATGATGCTCGTAGAGGTTAGAAGAGTCATGATCAAAGTGGACAAGGACATGTCTTTTCGCTTCAACAGATACATGTTTGGGGACAAATGTGACATGGCTGAGGAGGAGATCTTTCTGTTTTTTGTTATCTTTTCTTCAGCTTGCAGTGTTTATTAAACCAGATGTGTTCATTTAAAGTGACAAGGTGTTTACATGGTTGCTGTTATTCATCAGAACGTTAAACTGTTATCGGCTGTGTGTGTGTTTCTGTTCGTGTATGTGTGAGTGACATGAACGGATGGACGGATTTATAATGATTCTCTTGCAATCCATCTCTTATCTGAGGTCAGACACATTTATTTTCCCCCAGGAAGAAATTGGTATCATATGGCTCAGAATATTATGTTAAGGAGCCATTACACTTTTACTGAATGCTGCTGCACATGTATTGATGTCTATAATTCTGGGCAGAGACTGATGAGATGGTGCAGAGAGTAAACCACATGTTCCCTACAAATTCATGTGATTGATGTTACAGGTAGCTTTGTTAAATAAAACGAAGATTGATTTAGATTTGTGATATTTTATCCAATCTATCTCTATATATATATATCAAGTGTTCAATGCGATAAATTGTGTTCCACTGAAGGAAAAAAAAGGCTTCACTTCACACCTTTAATCCTCATGTTGTTAGTTTCAATTACAACGCACCTCAAATCATTGATGTGGAAAACAGCATTTTGTAGAATAACAAGATGGTATTGTATTATTATCAGAAATGTCACTAAAATCCAGTAGGCAACAGTATTGAATAATACCCAGCCCTACTATGACGGTAGTTGGAACTACTTGTAGATTTTGACACCTTGCAATGAATATATAATTTATGAAGGACATAGTCTTCAGTCTATTTTTTAATTTGAGGAATCTGGGAATTAAATAAAGACACTCTTTTGCCCATGGCCACCCCATGAGAAAGTACATGTTTTTTTCTTGCAAACATTACTTGTATGATTTTACCTTTTGCTCATCAGCCACTGCACTGTACATTTATTGAGACTAAGTGCTTTGATGACAAAGCAGAAGCTATCAGTTTTCTGGACACCGCGGCATGAAAATGCTAAGCAAATGTTGATTTTGTGGGTTTTTTTCAACATTTTGATAACTGCTGAATTTTTGAGTCATTTAATCAACTAAAAATGCCAAATATTTGCTGTTTTCAGATTCTTAGACATGATGGTTTAATGCTTGCATTGCAAACTGAATATCTTTGCTTTTTGAACAGTTGGTTGGAGAAAACAGCAACATTAGACATCTGAAGACACTGACTTCATTATTTTCATAGACTAAATGATAACCAATTAATTAAAAAGTGAGTGATTGCAACGTGAAATGATTAGTTTTTAAAAAAGGATCAAAAATGAAAACAGTAATTAGTTGCAGGCATAGTGTGGTTTCATTGGACAGTTAGTTCCTTCTGTTACTTGAGAAAGAAACCGTAAAAAACCAGAACCTGATTTGTTCACATTCAGAGAGTACTTATTTGCTTGGATGTTAAAACACAGAGAAAATAGTCATTTGCCACCTCACCTTTCCACATGATGTTTTACATTTGTTAAATCATTACATGTTCTAGTGCAAGGCTTCACAAATGTTGTATCCGAACACTGAAGCTTACACTTCATTACTCGTGTCTTTCAGGACAGCGGTGGTGTGCCCCATCATCGATGTCATCAGCGACGAGACGTTCGAGTACATGGCAGGCTCAGATATGACTTATGGCGGATTCAACTGGAAGCTGAATTTCCGCTGGTACCCTGTTCCCCAGCGGGAGATGGATCGACGCAAAGGGGACAGAACACTTCCTGTCAGGTACACACAGACAATCTCGCTCCCACTTCTGAAGCTAAATCTAGATCATCTTTGAGGGGAACTGACTTCCCACTTAAGTAATGTTTTTGATTAAGAATTAACATAAAGATGCCAGATTACACATGAAAAGAAAAGAAGCTTTTTATAAGTTCAAGCAGATGTTAGTTCTCTGTTTTTCATCTGAGCTGAGAATGGATTTATCTGTCATGGCAGCAGACTACAGAAAAAACATGGTTATTTAAATTTCTTATTCTCTTATGAAAATTGCCATTTTTATCTGCAGATAGAAATAGATCTTTTTCCTTTGTGTATCCCACTGATGCAAACAACTGCATAAATAGCATATACATGGCAGTGGTTGTGCTCTGCTGCAGTCTGTGTGTGTATGAGCTCAAAATAGACAAATAGAAACTCTGCTCACACTTGCACTTTTTGAATTCACAAAACTGGATACAATTTGTCGCCTGCATGCAAATCCTAGCAACAAACACTATTCTTAATTTAGACTTCAACATAGAATTAATTAAAAGATAAGAGTAATTACCCCTCTAAGGCTTTGTATGAAATTGTCAAACAAATTGGTCTTTTATTATACTCTAAATGTTCCTCAGAGTGACACTAAGATACTAATAAATACAGCAGGAGGAGAGGTAATATTACAAAAGAATTTTTATGGTTTTTGTCTTCATTTATTTTGTGTGTCTCTTTCAGGACCCCCACCATGGCAGGAGGATTGTTCTCTATAGACAAAACATACTTTGAAGAAATAGGAAGCTATGATCCGGGGATGGATATCTGGGGAGGAGAGAACCTGGAAATGTCTTTCAGAGTAAGTGACTGACAAAGAGGAGGGTGGTTTACAGTAGTTGGTTTGTGTTAGTGGGTATGTACACATACAATTCCCTTAATTATATCTGTGTGTCCCTCTCTCTTTTCTCTGAGCTATTTGACAAGCATCTGCACATGCACAACAAAGCTCTGATTATACTGTGTACAGATCTGTCAAACCACAGCATTTAACTGCACTTGACTCCGCAAACACTGACTATACGCTTACACCACACCTTTACAGCTGCTTATTTATGCAATTATCCAATCAGCCAATCGTGTGGCAGCAGTGCAATGCATAATATCATGCAGATACAGGTCAGGGGCTTCAGTTAATGTTCACGTCAAGCATCGGAATGTGGGGAAAAAATGTGATCTCAGTGGCATGATTGTTCGTGCCAGACGGGCTGGTTTGAGTATTACTGAAACTGCTGATCTCCTGGGATTTTCACGCTCAAGAGATTTTACTCTGAATGGTGCCAAAAACAAAAAAAGATCAGCAAAAGTGAGCAGCAGTTCCGTGGACGGAAACACCTTGTTGATGAGAGAGGTCAGAGGAAGAATGGTCAGACTGGTTGGAGCAGACAGAAAGGCTACGGTAATGTGCAGAATGTGGACGGGCTACAACAGCTGAAGACCACGTCAGGTTCTGCTCCTGCCAGCCAAGAGCAGAGATCTGAGGCTGCAGTGGACACAGGCTCACCAAGACTTGAATGGAAAAATTGTAGCCTGGATTGATGAATCTGGATTTCTGCTGAGGCACGCAGATGGTAGGGTGAACATTGAACATGCCAGGTGTGGGGAATGTTTTCTCGGCACGCTTTGGGTCCCTAAATACCAATCAATAATTGTTTCCTATGTGAGTATTCTTGCTGACCATGCGTGTCCCTTAATGGCCACAATTTATTTCATCTTCCAATGGCTACTTCCAGAATGATAATGCACCATCTCAAACCGGTTTCATGAACATGACGATGAGTTCAGTGGCCTCCCCAGTCATCAGAGTTCAATACAATAGAACACCTTTGGGATGTGGTAGAGCGGGGTATTTGCAGCATGAATCTGCAGCTGACAAATCTGCAGAAATGATCTTATGCAGTCGTGTCAACATGGAGCAGAATCTCAACGGATTGTTTCTAACATCTCGTGGAATCAATGCCACAAAGAACACAAGTATTTTTTTTAGATTTAGTTGAATCTGCTTTTATTTCTGTTTCACTTTTAAATGAATCCTTTAATACTCCAGAATATGGTTAGAATGCCTCATAATGTTCAGAAATGTTTTTTTATACTAAATGTTTGTTGGAAAGATGGAAGTGATTTAATAATAGCAAAAACAAAGTGTCATTTCAAAGTGATTGATATGCAGCATCACCTGTGGCTGAAAGAAAATGACTCATGCATAAAAAGCACAAGAAGAGTCTAAAGTGCAAGCAGCTCTGTGAGGCTGGACTGGTAAATGTTAAAATCATCTTGCTAACATTTGTTAATTAATAACAAAGCACAGCTAAGACTAATGGGAGTGCTCTTAGTTTTAGAGGTCTATGGTTAAAAAGTGATGGAGAAATTAAAATTTGTCCTGATGATGGTGCTAAAAGTGAAGGGATCGCCAGAGTTAGAGAAGTGCTAAGCTAATAGAGACTTGCAGCTTTAATTGCAGGTTGTAATGCAACAAAATGGGGGGAAAAGACCAAGTGGGATGAACACTTTCAATGCGGCACTGTAAAAACTGTGAATATTACACCTGAGTTGGTTTTTAGTATTTGCCTGCGCAGGCTATGTGGTTTTGCTCTGATGCTGTGTCAAAGCAGCGTCAAAGCAGCGTCTCTGCTGCAGCGTCCAGTGACTAACAATAAAGCAGCCTCTTGTTTCCTTGCTCCTCCTGGAAAGCCACACTGCTCTCAAAATTGTGAGAGAAAAATGTTCTTATTGGTGGCAGATTTAATCACTTCCTTTGTCACCTGAGCATCAAGGAGTGATTAACAATCAGTTAAGAGAACTGCCATGCACCTGATGTTTTGTAAGTTTGTGTTGAGTGTATTTGTTTGCTTTCTTGCCACGTACTATATAAATTTAACTTCATGTGCCTGCAGATCTGGCAGTGCGGTGGCTCTTTGGAAATCGTGACATGTTCCCATGTGGGCCATGTTTTCCGGAAGGCCACCCCATACAGCTTCCCCGGAGGAACGGGCCAAGTCATCAACAAGAACAACAGGCGCCTGGCCGAAGTGTGGATGGACGATTTCAAAGACTTCTTCTATATCATATCACCAGGTACAGAGCAATGAAACTGCCTCTGTCTGACTGCATGTTCCTGCCACGGGGATAGCAGAGTCGCACATTGAGGACGGTGCTAAAATGGCATAAATTCTTCATGTTTTAAAAGTTTCAGGGCATATACAGTAGAGTTGAGCCGGGAATTTAATAGATGTTTTATTCATTGTGCACCGCTGTTCCAAAGCAGATATGAACAATCCTCATTACAAAACTCCTCTGTGCTACTTCTGTGCTGGCCATTACATTTAGCAAATTGTGAAAAGGAAAGACTTGCCAGCTCTCCTTTATTCTGTTCTTGTCTTTTCTTGTCTTTTTTTATTCTTACTCATTTAAGAATTCTCCTTTTTACTTTGTCTGACATAGGAATTTACTGCTGCTTTTGTCATTCGCAAAGTGGAATTAATTAGTTCCTACTTTCAGTCACATTCTTAGTGTTTTCCTGAACTTGGTTTTCTCTCCAACAGAGCTCAAACACACACGGACAAACTAGAACAATACGACTATGCAGACAGAGGGATGAGTAGCCCTCCCATCTGTCGACTTAGTAATGTGATTACCCTTTAGCAGACGGCCGTGCTCCGGAAATCTCTGGTTAAGTGTTTTAGATGCCAGCCAACCTATAAGGGATCATCCGTAATCTGCCGATGTTATGGCACAAATTGCGACCTTCCCCTCCACTCAGTCAGACGGGGATTCTCCACGGGGCAAGTGTGCAGACAGAGCTGGTTTTGTGATGGATGAGTCTAACTGTGTGCTGTGGCCCTGCAATGACTGTCTTTTCCTCCAGGACATTAGGGAGAATGATCTGGGCCACGCTGCTGCCAGACCTCACTTATTGGCACAGAAGAACACAGTATGATGCTCAGGCTGAGTTTGGGAGTGGCACCGAGTGATCCTATTAAAAGTGCATCTCCCTCCTCATCCCTCCTCTGCACTGGTGATTTCAAGATCAAAGAGGCTATTCATCATCTGCAACATGTGATGCTCAGACCCTGCAGAGAGAGAAAAGGGGAAATAGAGAGCCAGGGGAGGAAGAACGGCCTTCAGCTCATTGCTTTTATCTGCCAACTTGAAATTTCTATTTCCCAGATTAAAGTGTAAGACGTTGTTAGTATTAGAGAAGGTTCTGTTTGCGTTGCGTACCTTGCGTTTGATGGATAAATATACAGCGCTGCTTACATGTTGGCTGGTTTTTGAAAATTGTACTCTATTTTCTCTCATTGCAATCGTGTTCTTTCATGATAAATTACCCCCCTGCATCTATGTACATGCAAGCTTTGAGTCCTCAAGAGGCACTCTGGGGAGAAACCATCTGCCTAATGTGTTTGTAAGTGTATGTGCCCAGTCGCGGCCTTGTCCTTCCTCAGTGTTCAGTTTCACTAAGGCCGATGCATCTTGCAGTTTCCATACCGTTAAAGTAACATACTTAATGACAAATGTATTACGCATCAATATACCATTTGTATGAATAGGATATGACTTTCCATCAAAACATTTCATAGAAAATCCTTCCACTGATGTCCCATATACACAGCCCATGTTTTCAGGTAAGGATGCGAGCTGATTCTTTATAAAGGGTCCCTCTGGTGTTTAGTTTTGGTGGTGCAGGAAAACAGGACAAAAAAAAAAAAAAAAAAAGTAAATACAAAGGTGAGTACTGACTGATGATGTGCAGCGATACATAAGTCAGAATCCTTGTCTCTGTATTTCGTCTGCAGGTGTGATGCGGGTGGACTACGGAGACGTTTCTTCCCGTAAAGCCCTCCGCGAGGCCTTGAAGTGCAAACCGTTCTCCTGGTATCTAGAAAACATCTACCCAGACTCCCAGATCCCAAGAAGATACTACTCACTTGGTGAAGTATGAGCTTTCATGTATTCTGATCTCCCATAATGCAGCAGATACGCTGTGGGTCGCTCCATCTGCATTCAGTCAGATATGTCCTTGTGTTTTCAGAAAGACAATATTGCTGCGAGATAAAGCTGAAAATCTCAGAATCCAGCAAAGGCTGAACGAAATAAGATAAAAAAAAAAAAAAAACATCCCCAGCTGTTCGCATTGAACACGCGTGATAAAGAAAAATATGCTCATGCAGTTGGTATTGATCCTAATCACATGTTTACACAGCTAAGGTGTGCATGGTAGGGAGGTGAGATTAGGCTTGTGTATACATTCTACACTGTCTGGTGGGACAGTTTTGTATTGTACAAGAGCTAAAATGAATTTTAAAACATAATTTTGTTTCCCTGTGATATAAATATATTAAAACTGTTAGAAAATTTTTCATAAGATGATTAGAGCAGAAATGGAACTACAAAGTAGTCCCCTTAGAAATTAAAAAGGGCATTGTGGGAGCTGTGTGATAATTTGCAGCTAAGGCGTGAGAATTCATAGTTAATTGTTTTCAAGATAACAGAAGTTTAAGTTCCTTTTGTTAGAGAGTTCCTACTCACATGGGAAAAAGAAGATTTTTTTTTTTTAAGTGGCCTGACTTTGCCTCTTGATGCCCACGGCTCCCGTGCTGACAGCAGTGCAGCACGGGGTAAAGTCAGAGCTGACATCCAGTGTGCTGTCAGTACAATAGATAGAGGCCATTTAAAAAGCAATGTCAGTTGAAGGACTAATGGTGAATGAGCTTGTAATCCTTCAGCATTCATACTGCTGAGCATGAGTGGATATTTTCATCCGTGCTGTTCTGCTGTACTGCAGTACCAGCTCTCTGTTTAGCTACTGCAGCACCTCAGCTCCACCGGACTTCCTGTGAGTGATTCTCAGCCTCTGTAGCACCGTCAGCCTCTCTCTTTAACAGCTGGAACCATTAGGGTTTATATCACTTAATTATGAGCGCCGTTCTGTTCCTGCATGATAGGCATAATAAGTTGCTTAGGCAACATATAGAGCCAGCACAGCTTTAGCTCTGTGGATGTATGAGCTCACGAGACAGCTGAGTTGACTATAAAGTTAGAAGGAGCTGTGATAACGGTGGTTACTCAGAACTGTTCTGGCGTTATTACTTATCTGTTTGAGCTTGTGAAGTGAAGTAGGAGAAATAGAAGTTGGATTAACAAAGAGTTAATTTAAGTTGGTGACACAGTATCTGTCATATACATACATGAGTTTAGCTAAAACCCTTTAAGTTCTTACAGTATCAGTGGACACAGAAACACATGGCGATAAACCTGCACTTTTCACCATCACTGTTTGGACATTGAACATCAGTCATGGTTGACTTTAGTAATGGGGAAAAACAGTTCTGACAGTCGCTTGGGTTTTTCTGTGACGAACTCTTCCTCAGCATCAGCAGCGTTTGCATGTCATGCAGTAAGGTGATGTCATCGGGTTGGTTAAAGTGAAGCCAGCTAGAACAGATATAACATTTGTAAAAGCAGGGCTGCAACGAATGATCACTTTCATTATCGATTAATCTCTCAGTTGCTTAGTTAAAAAAAATCACGTCGTCGAAAAAAGGTCAGAAAATAGTCAGAAATGCACTTAATAATTTACCAGAGCCCAATGTAATGTTTTCAAATTACGTGTCTTCTTTGACAAGCGGTTCAAACCCCAGAGATTTGAGATATGTTTCCTATAACTAACACACAGGATCCAAAAAATGTTTACATGAAAAAAAAACTTACTAATATTAACTGATTGTCCAACTAAATTTCTCTTGATCAACTAGTCCATTAACAAGTTAATTGTTTCCTAAATTATAATAGAAACAATTGCATTAAAGAAGAGGACAGTTGTAAACATGAGGTAACATAAAAAAAAGGGGTGTAGAAAAGATAATGCATTTTTAATGACAAATATTGAGCAGAGTCTGCATAGCTTGTTTTTGAGAATGAAAATTTTACATCACACATATTTGTTTTGTTGGTAGAACATGTAGCCTGGGGTGCTGACAAATAATACATGCACTTTATGGATTACACCCCTGCATGAATAAAACTGTAATAATTTGTAAACTTTGTACCACCAAAGTGAAATATAATGTCTGTTCAAACATATTTGAAAATTGAACGCAGATAAACTATTAACACTGTTCTTCTTGCTGGTAGATCAGAAATGTTGAAACCAACCAGTGTGTGGACAACATGGGGAGAAAGGAGAACGAGAAAGTTGGCTTTTTCAACTGTCATGGCATGGGCGGAAACCAGGTGAGGAAAGCTCAGATAAACACTTAAGTTTTGCTGTTTATTCTTATTTACTGATCTATTTATAAGTGCTGTAAATGGAATGTAGAATAAGTACATCTCTTTTAAATTAACATTCAACACGTTGAGCTTTTGATACCTCTTCATCTTGGACACATGAGCTTTGGGATTTCGCCTTTGCTAAAAAAAAACTTGATTTCAATCAGTTTGGACCAAAGTGTCTGCCAACTTTTAAATCAATCCACAGACTTTCAGCACATTTCAAGTCTGGGTTTTTTGCCAAGTGTTTCTTTCTCGTTTCGAAAGTCTATTGCTGATTTAGCTCCAAGCTGTTGGTCATTGTGACATCTTTGGCATTTAAAGGTTTGTGCCAAGAATCGTATCGGTCTAATCATTGTTCCCTCTGTTGTTCTTGCTGTAGGATATTATGTGGAGCAATCATGTAGTAATAGAAAAACACACAAAAGGGCAGTTTAAATTCTTCTTTAGAAAACACTAAAAATCATAAGCCAAGTTTAAATCAGGGTTGGCACCACATAAATCATGAAGAAATTTAGTGTAATTCACAGTAAAATAAGAATGAATATATTCAATCTGGTGATAACTCCCTATTATTTTTTGAATGCACATTGGTGAATAATGTTGGCGTCGCTGGTGCTTTTCATCTTCTGAGTGAGACGTTTTGTTTCCAGGTGTTCTCATACACGGCGGATAAAGAAATAAGGACAGATGACCTCTGTCTGGATGTCTCCCGCCTCAACGGACCTGTCGTCATGCTCAAGTGTCACCACATGAAGGGCAATCAGATGTTTGAGTACGATGCCGAGGTAGGATCCATGTTCCCCAGAGTAGCCAAATAATCCGTAGCAGGGCTGTTATTGCAGGCGGCCGTCTCTGCTTTCCTGATGGCTGATGTATTGAAAATGACTTTGATGAAATGCTGATGGATTGTGTCTGTCTGTGTCTGATGAGATTGCATGTGCAGCAGTGCACTGTGAGGATGTTGTTAGCGGGAAAGTGAGAAATTAAGTACCTATTTTCAGCCACTAGATGGTGCTGTACGCCAGTTTTTTTTTTGTTTGTTTTTTTTTTAGTAGCACAGAAGTTGAGTTGTTTTTTCACCACCCAGCAGCTGTGTCTCTCCTCTCATGTTCTCTGCTTTCACATAGTATGTTGGCAAGTGGGAGTATGATTTTGAGGTAAGCCGCATCCCTCCTGAATACTGCCCATAGTTTGTGCCTGTGCTCCCAGTATATCATGAGACCCTGTAACAGTGTGTGGACTGTGAAGTGCCAGTTTTCATTAGAGTAGATCATTTAAATCTCCATGGTGAACTAGATCTATTTTGCCAATGGGATTAAAATGAATACTAAGTGGATTTTGATCCTAATTAACAAAATGTTTTTATTTGTTTGAAAGTTTCACCGTACAGTCAACGTAAATCTACAGTATCTGCCACTTAACAATCAAACAATAAGTGGCCAAAGTATTTACACTAACGACAGGACAGATATTCAGCTTGATGGCCAGTCTACAAAAGTAAACCAAGTGTCAGAGCTAAAGGTAAAGCTGACATAATATCTTAGAAAATCAAAACAAAACAATGATTAAATCTATGATGGACATGAATGAAAAACAAATTACCTGATCCTAAAGTATTTTCATGTTGTGTGGTTCATTATAGACCTTTCGCACTCGCGTACGACACTGCTGAATTTACACTAATATACAATTTGAGAGTGGATTCATTTGTGGTACTGTAGCACCAGAATGCAAACTAAAATTAGATAAATGACAATGCCAAAAACTGCATATTAAACACCAGAGTTTCATTTTACTTAATACTCCTGCTTATGCTGTATTAGTCTTATCATTTCTGTACTCAGTCGAATGCAGAGACAGATGTTGTAAGGGCTTAGATTGAAAGCAGAAAAACATTTTGAATCTCTTAGGAAAACTCAAATATTCTCCTCAAGCCCCGCTGACTCAGAACTCAAAGTACATTGTGGTTTATACAACTCAAAAAGCATCTTTTATATTAACAATTTATGCATTTTTTTTTTCAACCACTGGGAAAGGGTAAGAAAAGATTTCACTCAATACAGTATTATTTCTCAGTGATTGAGACGTCCTGTCACTGACGTGGTTTTGACAAGATGAGGAAGCCTGGAGGCCTTTCCATCAAACCCTGAACAAAACCCTAGGAGAAACACTTTTATTACACTTTGTTCTCTGGGTGCATTCTTAATAAGGAAAAAATGAATAATTCATAAACTAAGAGGACTGGTCTCTGTTGTAAACAGCACTGGGGTTTCACCGCTGTCAGTGGTCGAGGTTATTTTTAGTCCAGGTGTGACTGTCAGGAGCTGAATCCGGGGTTACTACAGTAACGTTAACATTTCATCCGGTCATCAGTTTAATTTTCACAGGAATACCTGACTTTTCCATATTTTCCTCATGCTTTCATTCACAACCGAAACAGACGGTCCTCCCTTACTTTTTCACCTGCTCGGCCGTTTCAGCCAGAAAGAAGCTGTTTTCCTCAATCCCAGATGAATATACCACTTGCATACATTATGGCAGTCACAATTATTCTCGTTATTCGGCTATACCTTTCACTTGGGTTTACAGAGAAAGCTTTGTGTTAGTGTAGCAGAGACTGTAGTTTAGTTATCCACAGAGGAAGCTCAGCTGCCAAAATGTAAGTAAGTCTTCATTGTTTCAAGCATTGAATATTTAAACTAAGTGTTATGGTGCACAGATGTGTAGGAAACTGCCGCCATGTAAAAGAAAAGGTTGAAATTCCTGCGCACTGTCAGCACTGAATATTCATCAGGCATCACAATGTGGAACAACATTTTCATGAGATGGATGATGTAGATGGGAAATATAGAGAAAATAAATACTTGCATGATTACAGAGTTGGTAGTGTGAGGACTGAACTTAACGGTTTTTGGCTGATACAAGGCATCCATATTTGTTTGTTTGGTGTGAAGTCGGACATATCGGATATTTCAAAGAAAGCTGGAAGTCTGGAACTCATAACTGCGTGGACTCTTGATATCACAAGGATGCGGCGTAAGGCATCAGGCTGCATCAATCAATGAAAAAGGGGAATCAAATACTTAGCCAAATGTCAAAAGCCCGAGACAATTACAGCATCAGTTTAATCAGTTTTGATTTGGTAAAACAATACAACTATACAAAAACAAACAATATTTTATTAAAATGTTTATTCTCTAAAAGATTAGATGGGTGATATCAATAAAGGTTCAGAAAGGAGGTAGAGGAGGCAGATCAGACAATAACCAGAAGGCAGTGATATAAAAAAAATAAATAAATAAAAAAAAATGCTTTGCATTTCCCATCTAATTTTTTTAATAGCATATAAAAATCTATTCTTTTTACACTTTTCATTTGTATTGTACAGTTATTGGATTATGTTTGTTTCATTTTAAGAATGTTTTTTATCAATTGCTGATGTGGTAATTGTCTCCTGTTGAGATCTGGTCCCCCTTTTTAGATTTTTGCTTGTTATATCCTGTGGCTTTAGAATAAAGATGTTGTTGTTTCACACTGTGAATTCAATACCCAGCAAGGGTCCATGATCAAAATGTTGTGTCTAATAAACTGTTGAAGTGCTTGACCGTGTGCAGGAATTCAATCTTTTCTTTCACAAGCCATGAATATTTGAAATATTTCATGGTAACCCAGCAGAACAAATTGTATCTGAAGCTCAGCTGTTAAGTCCAGGTTTTGAATACCTTAAATATAACAACACATTTTTGTTTTCAACTGTCACTGAAAAAAATCACCTCTTATTAAGCTGGAAAAGTTTTTTGTTTTTTTTTACCTTAACCACCATGTGCCCCTCTCACTCACGGCTCGCCGCAGAAGCACACCTTCCTCCACATCATCACACAATCATGTCTGACCTTCAGCCGTCTGGAGGATGGCACCTACGGCCCCACGGTGGAGTACTGTAACAATAGTCCCGTGCAGGCCTGGATCCTCCACAACTACACTCGTCTGGAGGTTGCTAGACGCCTCTACTTCAGCTCCACTGATTATTTTCTCTAAGCTCCTGTCCGCTCTGGGGGAGCGCTGTAGGTCCTGAGGTGAGCAGGTCAGTACATTTTAGGCTTACAATAGAATCTGGTGGTCATTAGCAGCTCTGTAGTGACGTAGTTTAGCATTGTTAGACCTGGAAGTAGATTAGTTTGACCTGTTTGGGTGCTAATAGGCACCTCTGTAGCTGATTGTGGCTGAGTATTTCATATTGTCTTATTTTTGTCAGTGTGAACAGGTGAATGGAGAGTTTGATTAGAGTTTGTTGTTATGATCTGTCATTTATTAGTCACAATGTGCGTGCAGATTGTTTTAGGAAGCATTAAGTAGCTTTTACTGGTGACCTTTCAGGGAGAAGGCATGAAGACAAGGGCGGAAGCACATCAAGCAATGACAGATGTCCCATCAAGATGGTTCTGTGTATAAGATGCTATCTGCGAGACCTTCATGCCAAATTAGATCTCATTTGGCATTTATTTTCCAGCATAAATATTTTATTTTGATGGGAAAATTCACTGGCTGTCCCTTGGACTGCTAGCGCTTAGTGAATGATGCCTGAGATGGAGGAGGACGTGTTTATTTTTAGCTGATTATCTACATGCAGAGCTGAATGAAATGGGCTTGCCATTGTTTACAAGTTCTTTTGAAGTGATCCTTCATTGTGAACCTACCTTTCATGGCCCTGGCCTCTCAGGCCACTCTCCTATTGGCCTGAAGCAGCTGTGCACACTGTGTGCCATGTACATATTGTAAAACCAATGAATCCCAATTATCAGTGCTTTTCACCACTCTGCCTGCTTATTTACATACTTTTGTGAGGAACTTTTTTTTGGCCCAGCATTTCTGTCCGTTTCAGGGTTGACGTTTTCTCTGCCGTCATGTTCGTTCTGCCGTGTTATCTGCAGTTTGCACCTCAGACTCCTGTACCGTTGTATCTCTCAAAAAAGCTAAAGAGCAATTTCACTGTAGCATGCCACAGTTGTTGTGTCCAAGCGGGGTAAATTGGGTAAGGAGCTCCCGGGGCTGCTGGTGTGTGTCAGAGTTACAGCAGTAAAGTGACCTGCTGTTAGATGGCCTGATTTGCTGTTCACACTCAGGTCCTCGTGGCATAGCCAGCATAAAGGGAGAGCTCATACACAAGAGCAGGGCAGTATTAGAGTAAATGAGATTGTTCCCTGACTCTGCCTTGAGACAAAAGGAATTTGCTGTTTTTTGTATTCCCCACAAAAATCAACTCAGCCCTTTAGATTTTCTTCCACCGTCGGCACAAGATCATGTCAAACAGGAGCTCTTTTGCCTTTCAGCAAGTCCAGTGTGCTGCCTGGTGACAAAGAGGATAATGTTCCTCAACCAGGGCTCATGGTTAGAAACCATCCTCATTTAATTAGCTGGTCTCAGCTGTGCACACACTCAGCGACTTGCTCCGGAGACACTGGTTGGTTTGCTAGGAGGCTGAGATGGGAGTTTTCTCTGCCCCAAAGGAGGCATGAAATAATTATGAGCAAAGGACAGGACCTCCACATTTCTAGTATTTTCATTAAATGTGGATAGTTTTTTCTACCCCCTGCCGTCATGCCCCTCTTCTCTCATCTCTGCCAGCAGAGTAGGTTTGGATCTTTGAATGAAAAAAGAAATACTATTCTCATTATTGCCTAAGCCAGGTTCTTATGATTTATAGATTAGCTCTACCGACAGCTCGGAGAGGCTCTATGTATGAACAAGCCTTTACAGAGAAGCATTTGTTGGTTTCACAGCTTGTCATTTGCAAAATATACAAAAAAAATGATTTTTTTAAACAGTCAGGATTAAGAGATTTCTGATTTTCGTCACTTATCCTTAAAACTGTAGGCTTAACTCTACCATTGTCTTAAGTTGTAGCAGTCTTTTAAAAATATTTTTTAATAAAGCAAGAAAAGAAAAATGTCTCTGGAGTAGTGCTACCTTATTGTTCTTTTCTTTAGCTTTTTGGCAGGTGTGTAAGAGACGGACGCCACCTGCTCTCTTTGTTCTTGGACTGTTTGAACAAATGTGCCCTGTAGGGCAGGCTGTAATGTGTACTTCAGGAAAGGTGTGCATGTGTGTGTGTATGTGTGTGTGCGCGTGTACTTCTTTGTAACCAGGCAGAGAATGTCAAACCCTTGTGTTTTATAGCTTAAGGTCAAACATGGCCTCAGCGTCTCTGTTTGCTCATTAGTCTGAATATCCTCTGTCAACAGTCAAAGCACAATCTTGTTTTAATGAAGAATTATATCTCAGCCACAGGATGAAATAATTATGCCAACGTACATGTCTTAATGTCACACGCTGAATCTGGTTTGTAGCTGTTCTTGTGCATTATCTTTCATGTTTGCTCCTCGTGTTTAGTTTGTCAGTTGCTGCCAGATAACATGGTGCAAACTTTCTCATATTGTGATGAGTTCTCTTTCAAAGGCCCCTACATTTACATACGTTATTACACTGTATGGTATCTTTGTAAAGTAGCAACCCAACATAATTTTCCCAGTTCCTCTCACAACATTGTTTTCCTCACCAACAAACTCCAAGTCCTCTGCTACTGCATGCGATCATTAGGGACAAGATAAGGAGCCAAAGTGAGGATTGAAATTGCGGAAGCATGTTAACTTCTGTGGGACTGAACATAAATGGTTAATCAAGGCCATTGAGAGCTCTTTTGGAGTTGTTAGTGGGGGGGGGGGGGGGGGTTTATCTCTGGAGTCCTTGTGGCAGATAGCCACAGATTTCTGTGCTACATGCTCATGTGGTGCTTGAGTTCAGCTCATCCCAACAGGTGTGTTTTTTTCCAGTCTGGACATTTTAAAAGCACTTGTACTGTCTTCTGGCTTCTCTGGTTTATGTGACTGAACAGTACACAGACAGGACTGACAGGGGGGAGGAGACAATGTGTGGAGCGGAGCAAGAGATACATTTGAGCTCATATTGTGGTGAGGACATGGTTTGCGTCTGCAGAATAAACTCTAAAAATAGCATGAATGTTTGATGTCAGAACTGTTTAAATCTAAAGATTAAAAGCTAATCCCCATGATCTGACATAGCTAAGCTCCTATTTATTAATTATTGATTATATTGCTGAAATAATGAAAGGATGTGTTGATGTGTCAATCAACCGCAAATGAGTCAACTCACATTTTGATGAGCAAGACTAAACCATTACTCAGACAGAAGCTCAAACTGATTCTTTCTCACAGCAGACATTTAGTCAAATCCTTAATGTTTACCAATAGCATTAACAATGGCATAACAGGAGCAAGTATCCCTCTAAGCACATTACCAGGTCCCTGGCATCATTCATTTCATCATTTACCTGTGCTTTTCCTACTGTGACATGTCAAAATGTCTTCCATGAAGAGGGTCATGGTCACCTGAGCTGAATCAGACAGATCCTTGCACATCTCTTCTTGTGGTCAGTTTAGTCAATATATGACAGAGGAAATATGTGGCCTTAGGATGTGTGCTCTAGTGTCTCTGCTCTTTTGATCTCAAGGGTAGAGTCATCAAAACGATCCCAGCGGATCCAGCAGCAAAGTTACTTTTGCTTTTAGCCATTTGTGTGCCCATGTCTGTTGCTGCTGTGTATAGTCAACATGATGTAGCAGTGTCATTATGTGGGTACATTAAGACTGATACCAGCGTTATGAATAATAAAATATGGCAGCCTTTTTTATGGGTGTTTAAGAGAGTGTGATGTTGCCTTTTGTCCTCTTTTTTGCTGATTTGTAAAATTTACCAAAAAAAAAAACAAAACTCCAAGCTATTCATTTCCATCATAAGCTACATGATACACTTTATTATTGGACTGTTATCTTTTTTAACCTTTCATTTTGGTGAAATGGGAATTATATAATTAGAAACAAGAGGAAGTATTCACCCATAATTTCTGTGCTGAAAAGTCCTCTTCATCCAGGTCCAATACAGAATGTCTGTGCAGAGGTCTAAGTTCTTAGAGCGAATGTTTGAGCAAACGCTTCCCTACTTGGACATTTGACAAAAACACAATCACAATTCTCCCGTTGTGGGCTTCTGTCCCGCCACCTGACTGTACTTCCATGTCCAATATTTACTGGCATTTTATCCCCTGTTTAGCCTGCCAACTCCTGGGAAACTGTTCATTTGCTCTGGCGTCATTAACCACTTGTTCACTTTGTCTCTCGACCATTTCATGCAGGGCAGGGAGCATAAAATCGGTTTGCAGACCAACACATTCAGCTGAAAGTAACTGAAAGCTACAAAGAGGGGTGGTGGTGATTTTTAGTGGAATTGGCACCTAAACATTAGGTGTTGGTTTCAGTCCCTCTGAAGCAGAGAAAGCACTTCTTTTTTCCTTTTTTTTTTACATTTTGATGCTTCTGATGCTCAAGAGTCAGTTCACAAAGAAATCCCTCCTTTAATGTGGCAATGACAACCAACCTCTCCTCCATCAGAAGCCTCAACTCTCCCAAGCCGCCTCACCGTATGCTGTGTTATATAAGGGGCAGGACTCTTGTCTCTTTCCTGACTGGAACATCCTGCTCTCTTGATGTACCTTTTGTTTTTTTTTTCTTGCCCCAGCTACAGTTACTGAGTGCAACAAACTCAAGCTCTTTACTGGGTTGAAAGGTATTTTTGTGAAATATGGGAAATCAGTAGCTGAAGTGTGTCTGTGAGGTTCATCTTAGTCATCAGCTGTGGTGGACTCAGCTGTGTCTAGACAAGGGTTGAAGTACAGTCGATAAGACAGGTTGAGGAAAGTTGAATAAGGTAAACACTAAAATAACACAAATGATGGCACATGGTAGGTTGATTTAGGCTGATTGTACAGTAGGGAGATGTATGTATTCAAAAATTGTATTTGTGTCATGTCTGTATATTCATATGTAGGCCATATCTACAGAGTGACATCTATGTAATTCCCTTTGTCTTTGTCCATCTGTCTCCAGCGACTCACCCTGCTGCATGCAAACAGCAACCAGTGTCTGGACATGCCGTCTGAGGAGGACAAGATGGTCCCCACCTTGAGAGACTGCAACGGCAGCCGCTCTCAGCAGTGGCTGCTGCGTAACATGACCCTGAGCGTCTGATCCCTCACCTCACCTCTCCCCCCTCCACCACTCTGTCCTCATCCTAACCAGTCCTGGCTCTCCACACCCTCACCAGGTGGCTCTTACCTCGCACATCATATGCCTCCCCCTGTAACAGCCTGGCCGGCAATTACAAAATATCCAGGCAGCAGTGGCTCCATTATGGAGGCATCTCCTCTTACTTGCTCGCCACGGGTGTGAGAGAAGCTGCACCTGCAATTCAGGCGACATGACGAGCCGTAGCTTTGGGAACCTCGTCGAGTCCAAGCAGGGAGAACGATGTGTCAGGTCTGTGCATGGAGAACATATCAAAGCGCTCACACTGTGTCGGACAGCCTCTAGCCGTGCATCCACTGTGGCTGCTCAGACTGCTGCTTAGCTGCTGGACAAACAATTAAACAGGAGCATCAATAACAAGAATATTGCAAAGCACGTCTGTGCACTGGTGTGCACTGTAAATTACCTTCCTTGTGCAGTGTACATGCAGCGCATTTGTGTCTACTGTAGGTACAATCATAAAACAAGACTGTTGTCATGACTGCTGCTCATCCTCTTTCCATATCAGTGTCTGAGTTAGATTGAAATAATGGGAAAGTGATGTTAATAGAGTCTGACCAATTCTGGATTTGTCAGGCCATTACCAATGTTGATTTTATTTTATTTTATTTTTTCTGTTAGGCTAAAAAAACCTAGACAACCAGATCTCAGCTGATATTTGTTTTTAAAGTTGAACTGAAATTTGTATTGTCATCACATTTGGTGTAAGGGAACTTTAAATTATAATGTTACTGAAGCTACTGTGCATTTATTTTTTCCCTTTTTTTTAAAAGAGGATTAACTAAAAATCTGCTGTGTGGCCGTTTCCCCTGGCAACGGTTGACTGACTGCATTGCTAGGAGACACACTGTCAACCTCTGTGGTGTGTTACTGAGTGGATAACGTCATAGCCCTGTATAGCCTACTACCATTTACCGTAGCATTAACTAGCAACTGTTAGCAATTTAAGGCGTCTGTCTCTTTTACACCTTTCAACATTTGGGAGGACCCACTGTGGAATGTGGAATATGAAGTTTGTATTCCACTTAGAAAATGAAAGTTAAGCAAGCTAGGCTAACAGGCTTCCACACAGAAAGCTAGTTAGACTAGCTTGCTAATGTTTTCACTGATTCCTGCTAGATACATTCATGTTATCTCTTCTTAGCAAAAATCAATTATTATTTCAGAAACATGAACAAACAACATTTTTGTATGGATCCTTTAAAATTTAAAGGAAACTTTAAAATTGTGAACAAAATATGAACTAAATTGTTTTGCAGTTTCCAGTAGAAAAGCTAAGTACTTCTAAATCACTGCAAATGTATCTTGACATTTCTGACCTGCAATTTCTTGTTTGATATTGGCCGGTTTATTGGTCAGGCTCTAGTTGTTAATTTCTTGAGATGTTGGGATAAAAATAATTATGAAGATTTCAAACCATCATCTACAGAAAATGAATACGAGACAGGAGTGCAGCTATAACAACCTCCCCCTAGAAAAAATACTGGAGTAGTTACATAATGTTTCATAATAGTGAAACGGGAATAACAGTATGGTACAGATGAAAATTTGAGGCAGCTCTCTGGATCGACAGATTACATACTGTACTGTATGTTTATTTATAACCGGCTGTTTGAAGAAATAAGTGGCTAGGGGGAAGGAAGTAGCAAGTAATCAAGACCGCTCTGAGTAGATGTGATTGATTTTGAATGAATGTAAGAATTTTCCCTAAATGACAACGTCTGTATACCGAAGTACTCTAACTGCACTGTGTTATCACAGCTGTCTCAGAGCGTCATTACTAAAAACACACACCACCTTTATCAGTTCCTACAAGATTTCCAACTCTTGTACTAAGACCCTCTTCTTTTTAATATCATGAGAAATCATGATGTCTTGGAGCTGAATAGTTCCGTGTGCCTTTAGAAAGTTGTGTTTTTTTTTTTTTGGTTTATTGGTTTTTAGATTATTTAATTATTTTGTTGTTGAGAGAAGAAGAATGTTAAGTCTGTTTTCATTTGAGATAAGGTACTACAGCATACTGATGTTAATAATTGTTACATCTCATGAGTTTATCACTGTCATATTTATGCTTGATCAAATGTTTAGTTATCCATTAATAGTTAAGCAGGTCAATATTCAGAATCAATATTCACCCATCACCCAAGCAAATGTGACAGGTACTTTTCACTATATTGTTGTCTGGGATCAGGCAACAAATGTTATTGTACATAATGACGTTAACATGTTTCTATCACCATTGTTGTTGTTGTTGTACATACAGAACCAATTATTTTTCTAAGATGCTGTAAAACTTGAACTCTCCTCAGAGAAAAAGACATTGAATGGTAAAAAGATCACGAGGTATTGCAGTGTGTTATTTAGAATCGAGGTAATAAAAACCAGTGCTTACCTTGGGTTTTGAAATTGCGGTGTGTTTTGGAAATCATCATCGGTCCCATGAAACCAATTCTCACACTACCTAAAGGACCTTAGGCGAGTATACACAAGGGAGCAACTAATGGTGAAATACTATCAATGCTGCTTGAATACTGAATCCTTGCCAAGTGCCTGCTTGGCATTCAGACTAAAATTCAATCACCTCTTTCGTATTACGCGCACACATTTATTGTTTTTCATTATCTTAAAGTGCATGGTGTTAAAATAGGAATGTAATGTTTCAATGTACTAGTTGCAAAGTGATAGTGTTTTCCTGTTTGTACATTTTGCCTTTTTTTTGTAGAAAAAAATAAATAAATAAAACATCGACTGAACGTAGAATTTGCATTAATTTCAGTGTCAAGCAATTGATGAAAATGTGAACACAAGCGCATCACACCAACCCATCTGTTGTTTGATCAACCTTGCTCTTGAAGCTTTTAAGACCCCCATACATCTCATTACCAGGCTCCATTCAATATGTTTGCTTTTAGAGGTGGTTAATTGCAGCCTTTCTTCCATGGTGACCATTAGGGGACAACACCTGTACAACAAAATGCCATAAGAACTACATAGCAATGGATGTTACCTTCCCTCTTTTGTCCAGGATGTGTAAAGGCATCTGCCATTGTCACCCGATGAAGGTACTTCTGACACAGCTCATTATTCTGTGTACATTTCAGCAAGGAAGGCTTGACCTTTCAGGTGACTCTGGCTTTGTTAAAATCTGAGAGGAAAAATTACTCTCCCTGAATGGGACACAGGAAAAAAAGGAAAGCTAGAAGGTCAATGGAGGGTAATGGAGATGGAGAACAGGGAATATCAGACTGAGACCCAGCATTGTGAATATTGAGCTAATGATTATTTTCATATTTTTTTGATGTACTGAATCATGATAAGTCTAAGAAATGTTGTCATTACCATTTCCCAAAGTCTCACATAGCATGTTTAAATGGCTTGTTTTGTCCAATCAAAAGTCCAAAAAAACCCCAAAAGATTTAATTTTCAGTGATATATAATGGAAAAAAATTGGTGTTTCAGCTTTGAAAATTACTTAAAACATTAATTTGATACCAAAATTGTTGTTCAGTTGATAAACTGATTTGAGTTGAGTTGATACCACTTTCATGTCTGTATGGCCCACTACAGCCACCAACCAGTTAGTTTAGCATTAATACTGTTTATGCTAAGAGTTTAGCATTAAGACTGGAAACAGGGTGAAACAACTAGCCTGTCTCTGTCCAACCTATATGGCAACCGTGGCCTGTAAATTTAAAGGATAACATGGTAATTTTTATATGTTAATTGGCGAGCTATAGAGATGCTGGTACTGTAGCTGTTTTTTTTATCTTTGGATAAAGTCATGATAGTTGTTTCTCTGTGTTTTCAGTCTTTATGCTAAGCTAAGCTAACCAGCTGCTGGCTACAAGCTTCGCATTTAATGGGCAGATATGAAAGTAGCTACTCATCTAACACTCGGCAAGTTAGCAAATTATCAAATTTCTGGAAATTTCTTAATGAAATAATTGTTTCAACACCAGAATATTACAAAATTATTTGGACTTTTAATCATCTAGAAAAAGTGAATAACTGTTAAGCAAATTGTTTTATGGCAGATATTAATGAATGCAGTTTGCATTCAAAAGGACATAGGGAGAAGTATTCCCTTTTTAATAACTCAAACTCCAACTGCATTTTTTTCATTTCCTTCGCTTAAGCTTTTTAATAAATATTTGTAAATCTCTCCAAGGTAGCCACTGCAGAGGTATTAATAGCAGCTGTTACAGAGCTGACAACACATCAGTGCCTCACCATATTCTCAGCAGGGGCCCTGTGGGGACTTAATGCAGTTTCAGACAGCCTCACACCTGTAGGAAGCCGAACCCAGGCTGGTTAACTGGGCCTGTGAGGATAAGATAGGTCTGTGGCCTGGCCAGGGGAGTCCATTAAGGGGTGAGATGCTTTAAAATAATAACCCTAATGGAGGCTTTATCTGTAGCTATCTGTGGCTTGCTGTGGCTCTCCAAGGCAGAAAAAGATCAGAGCTTCTCACCATGGATGCTGCACAGTTCTCAACTACATAAAGCATGGGCTCATTTAATCTCAGGAAATATAAAACTCTGGCTCTAGAGACTTGGGACCATATTACATCCTGTCTAATCTACCCATTTTCTTCAATTAAGCCCTTTTATTCTTGAAACTATTTGTTTGAACAATTTCCTCTTGTTTTTAGCTTCAAAATGTTCATAGGCTCTTCTTTCAGTTTAAAGATAGCATGGAATATAATACTATTTTCATGTTTGACCTCATTGAATCAGTGAAACACTAAAATCAGTGCATACAAAAGCTATAAAAGTTTCTTCACAATGCTTTACACTCAGTAGCCAGTTTATTAGGAACACAGAGCTAAAACTAATGCAGTAAATCGTCCTTTAATGACAGTTTTGATGTTGTCAAGTGGCTCCCAACTAACTGTAAAGGGGGTGGGCTCACAAGGTAAATCTGAGGGATTGTGAGATGATTGGAAAGAGAGAAAAAAAACAAAAACAAAGTTCTACTCAACAAATTTCAAATTTGTAGTCTTTTTTTATTGTCCCCAATCTTTGCTTTTGTTAGGGTTGAACAATTCAAAAAATTTTGCAAATCTTGAATCTTGAATCTGAAATCTATAATGAGGGGCCCCAAGTGTACACTGTTTTTTGTAAGGGGTTTTGTATTGTATTTTATACGATATTAATCTGAATAGTAGTAACTATAGCTGTCAGATAAAGACAGTTGAGTAAAAAGTACAATATTTCTCTCTGAACTGTAGAAGAGTAGAGGTTAAAAATAACAAAACAAAACATGAAAATACTCAAGTACAAGTACACAAAACTATACTTGAGTACAGAAGGCCTACTTGAGTTAATGAACTTACTTCCCACCACTGACATAAAAGTGCAGCGTTGGTGTGGATTGTGGTTTTTGTGCCAAGTGATCATTTAGAAGCAGATACACCATAAGACCAACAATGCTGGCTCAAAGTCCATTGGTACAGTGAACAATTGTGGGCAGAGCACACAGCCGTGTTGCAACGACCACAAGGCAAAGACTGTGGTTTGTGATGACTAATTTGTAATGTATATGTATATGTGACAGGATATGTTTGTAATATGCACGGGTCGGCGCCAGGGGGGGGGGGGGGGGGGCCCCCCCGAACGGAGGATCGCCCCCGTGTCTGGAACTGTGACCACAGGGCTGGAGGCCGGAGGTGAAGATAAGCTTCCGGTGAAAACAGATCCAGCCCCTGATGCAACGCCATTCTCCGTGTGGATGCTCTCCCAGGGGCCTTGGTCCTCTGAGATGTGACAGGAATCCATTTTGGAGATGGGTGGCTGCGGTGGTGGGTCACCCTGCAGGTCAGAGCTCCTGGTCT